>NC_084821.1:33259563-33559563 GCF_958449725.1 Rosa rugosa | reverse complement strand
GTGCCCACTTACCCAATTTAAATGTAAAAAGACAAGTTTGCCCTTTAAATAATTAAAAAGTCATTGAAGACCTCGCCGGACTCCTGTCACCGGCAGCCGGACTCCTGTCACCGGCAGCCGGAATCCTATCACCGGTAGCCGGAGGTTTCCAAAGAGGTCGCCAGAGACTTTTATTACGCCCCAATAAATTTTTATAAAGTTTATTGGGGGGAAATAAAATGTTTATTGGGTATTATTGGGGCAATAAAGTTTATTGGGGGGTAATAAAATAGGATGCCAGACTCCGGTCACCGGTCCGAAGGTTGCCGGAAATTCTTTAAGAGGTCGCAGAAGACTTTTATTAACCCCCAATAAAAATTTATTAGGGGGCAATAAAAAGTTTATTAGGGGGCAATAAAGTTTGTTGGGGGGCAATAAAAATTTATTGGCGGACAATAACGTTTATTGGGAGACAATAAAAAGTTTATTGGGTATAAAACAGAATGTTTATTGGGGGGGCAATAAAACAGGACACCAGTCGTGGGATTCTGGTGGCCGGTGACCGGATTCCGGCGGCCGGCGACCAGAGTCCGATGAAGTCTCTCTCTCTCTCTCTCTCTCTAAGTGACAAAGAGAGAGAGAGCAAAATTATCCCAAAAATAAACAAAAAAAAACTTAATTGGGTATTAGGGCAAAAAATATGTAATTTGTTGGGTAAGTGGGCAATCTTATAAGATGTTTGGGTAAATGGGGTTAGTGTAGCTCAAATTTGGGTAAATGGACATCTTCCATTTTTTTATTTTACCTAGCATAATAATGTATGTCATGTAATAAATTGAAAATATTTATATATAGTGATGTCATGGCTATGACGTATGTTGTTTTATTCTATGAGTTTTTTTTTTTCTGATACCTAGTCAAGATATATAGTTTTAGATACCTCATTGCTATGTTATTTATTGTTACCTATTCAAGAGGTAAATTATTTAATGTCATAGCTATAAGGTAGTATGCGTGACTTTCTTATTCTAAAAATTTAGGGGTCGTGACCACTTACCCAATTTCAGCTTAAGAATTGCCCACTTACTCTACTAAGAGTTTTTTAACCCCATTTACCCAATCTAACACCCATTGACAGTTTTTCCCTTAACCCAATTAATTAATTACATGTGCATCTCCATGTCTCTCTCCACTCTCCCTCGATCTGCTATTTCTCTCTGATCCCCAATCTCCGATCTCTCTCTGTCTCTCTCTCTGTGCTTCCGATCTCTGTTTCACCTGAAAGCATCCATCGCCTCCGTCACCGCGCAGCCGCAAGGTCTCCTTTGCCTTCGCCGCAGGCGACGATCCTCATTCCGTCGGCGGACCACTAGAGGTCGTCGATCCGACCCGAGAGGACCTTGAACTCGTTCTTGAGGTCGAAATCATTGTGGGTCCCCCAGATCCTGACGGTGCCGGAGACGTCGGCGGACGCGATCCACTCGCTGTTGGCGGAGAATCTGGCGACGGTGGCAGGGTAGGCGTGCTCCACGCAGATGGCGACGTTGAGAGGGTTGTCGAGGTTCATGATGATCACGGATCTCGGCGCTGGTGTCTTCGTCCGGTGAATCGGCTCTGTGGTTTTTGGCCAGAGCAATCGCCGGTGTCTTCATCCCTGGCCAATCCGATCTGGTGCCCAGAGCAATTTTTTTTTTTTTGGTATACTTTGAGTTCCGAGAATGGGGAAGAAAAAAAAAAGTGAACTTGTACAATTGAACATATAAATTGATCAATTGTGTCTGTAGTGTATTCATTTTGGTTTTGGGAGTTTATGCAATTCACTTGAGGGCAATAATATGATTATTGGAGGGTAATAATATGATTATTGGAGGCAGTAATATGATTATTGGGAGGCAGTAATATGATTATTGGGGGGCAGTAATATGGTTATTGGGGGGCAATAATATGGTTACTGGGTATTATTAGGGGGCAATAAATTCAGACGCCGGAATCCGGTCACTAGTTCGGTAGCCGGATTCGGGATTTCGGTGATCGGTCGCCGGATTCCGGTCACCTGTCGCCGGAGTCCGTCACCGGAGATGGCGGCCGGCCACTGGTCACCGGAGTCCGGCAAGGTCTCCGATGACTTCTCTCTCTAAGTGAGAAAGAAGGAGAGGGCAAAAAAGTCCTAAAAATAAATAAAAAAGAATAAAAAACGAATTAATTGGGTATTAGGGAAATAATCTCTTAGAGTGTTTTGGGTAAACAGGGTTAAAAAACTGTTAGTGGAGCAAGTGGGCAATTTTTAAGCTGAAATTGGGTAAATGATCATTTCCCCAAAAATTTAATACCTACTGACCTTTTATCTTATTTTATTATGCTATGTGTTTCATTGATTATCTATTCCAAAGTTATGATATTTAGCGATGTTCATAGCTATGAGGTAGGTTATTTTAATCTATGAGTCTTTTCCGATGCCTCGTTAAGAGGTACATAGTTTTAGATACCTCATTGCTATGTGAGTTATTGATTACCTATTCTAGAGATATATTATTTAATGTCATGACTATAAGGTAGTAGGTGTGACTTTCAAGTTCTAAAAAACTAATGCATACTGGTATTTTATTTTATTTTTTAATGCTATGAGTTCCATTGGTTACAAATTCCAAAGGTCTAATATTTAGTGATGTTCATGACTATAAGGTAGGTTGTTTTATGCTATGAATTTTTACCGAAATATTCTCAAGAGGTATATAGATTCAGATACGCATTGTTATGTGATTTATTGGTTACCTATTGTAGAGGTATGTTATTTAATGTCATGGCTATAAGGTAGTATGCGTGACTTTCTTATTCTAAAAATTTAATACCTACTGAACTTTTATCTTATTTTATTATGCTATGTGTTTCATTGGTTATCTATTCCAAAGTTATGATATTTAGCAATGTTCATAGCTATGAGGTAGGTTATTTTAATCTATGAGTTTTTTCCGATACCTCGTTAAGAGGTACATAGTTTTAGATACCTCATTGCTATGTGAGTTATTGATTACCTATTATAGAGATATATTATTTAATGTCATGACTATAAGGTAGTAGGTGTGACTTTCAAGTTCTAAAAAACTAATGCATACTGGTATTTTATTTTATTTTTTAATGCTATGAGTTCCAGGAAATTCTAGTATATGTTGACGTATGTCATACATCAAGTTTTTTGAATATTTTAGACTGTTGGATTTAATTAAAAGTTGAATATATCTGACGGTCTGGAATATTCAATAGTGGTAACCTGCTTACCAGGTAACCTGTATCTACTTTTTTTTTTTTTTTTTTTAATATTCCCAATTACATATCAAAAAAAAAAATTTAGAAAACCCTAAATTGAAAAAGAGAAGAGAAGACGAAGAAAAGAGGAAGAAACTTAGTCCAGTTTTGTTCTTGTACGTACAAAACGAGAATTGTCCCGTTAGCCTGTGTAGCTGTCCTCTCCTTTCTGTTTCAAGTAAACACCACAACCAGGTATAGAAATAGAACAGATTGTCCTCTCCTTTCTGTTTCATATAAATTGGATGACGTGGTTCAGGGATTGATATTTTGTGTGATTTGAATTGGATGATGATGTGCAATAACAATTCTGAAAAGATAGTTCATAGTCCTCCTGCTTTCTATATCTATATTGATGGAATTCTCTATGTAACTTCAGATCTACTGCACAACTTCAGTTTTGAAAAGATAGTCCATTGTCCAATATCCTGTTTTGAATGTCTACAGCATTCCCCTTTAATTACTGATGGGAAATACAAGAAATAACGTGAGACAAACTTAGTTATTCACTGTTTCTATCTGTTAATCTAATCAGAAAAATAGTTGGTCACAGTCGATGTTGAAATCATGTATGGTCTTGTCAAACATGTTGAGAAGCTGTTACCAATCCAGATATTGGAGCAATGGACTTGTTTTTTTTGGGTGTTTAAGACAACTTTCCTTACATGAGTTCAAACATCAAGGTAGTTGGCTATTCGCATAAGCTTAGGACTAAGATTCTTGGAGAGAAAATCATAATCACATTTCTTTTGTCCATTGTTTAAAAAACTTGAGCACATGTGTTGAGAATTTGAGTTGAAACATCAAGGTAGTCGTATAGTTGCATAAGCTCGGGACTAGAGGGTTTGAAGAATGAATATCATTTCTTTGGCCATTGTTTATCCTGCTTGGAACGTGAGATTGATATATCCTTGATATGGGAGTCCTGTTAGGATCAAGCAGGAGCAAGCATGAACTTTAGTTCACCAAGATGTTAATCAACACTTAATCATTTTATGTGGTGGTTGTTTAACATTTCGAAATAATTATCTTTTGCAAGCAGGGACCCATCTAGACTTGCAGTAAAAAACTGAACTGAGTTTTGAAATTATATTAATTGTTAGAGATGGGTAATATTTTTGTACATATTGCTTTTATTTCATATAGTCTGGAGGAAAGAGGAACTTGTAGAAACTTTAGTTACTGCATTACATAATATATGAGATGAAGATCTCTTTTTCTTCTCTGTTCAGGTCAATTTCCTTATGATCAAGTCTCAGTAGAATTCATTGCTTCATGTCAGAATTATGACTTGCAGAGCTAACTAGAAATTCAGCAAGTGAAGCAATTTTCTGAACTGCTCATTGTTATATTTCTTATGGGTCTTTTGTTTCAGATGATATGTGGGCTGTGGTTGTTCGCATCTTTATCTACCACCAGGAGGTACCTTAATGATCTGACACTTTGTTAGAGTTTACAAAAACTGGAAGGCCATGGGTTTTGATGTTAGAAACGACTACAAGAGATTAAGTACACGCAAAACAGGGAGAGTCACTTCATTGTGGTTGGTTTGTTCTGCTCAAGGGAAAAGAAGAGAAGAGTACATGAAAAAATAATTATGGATTGCAGGTCGAAAGAGAAAAAGAAAAAATTATGATCAAGAAGTAGGACTAAGAGTTGACATATTGAACAACTACCCAAAAAAACTAATTGCAATTCCCTGCACCAAGAAAGCAACAACATTTAAAAAACACAAACTCGCAAGATTGAATATATGTTTTCTATTCATTGAAGCAGGGAATGAAATGTTTTCTCACCACTTAAACACTACAAACATAATTCTGTAAACTGTTCATCAAAAAAACATAATTATGTAAACTTCTGCATTTGTTTTATTCATACCATCATTTACCTACTCTCTGCAAGAAGAAACACAAAATCAAAGTATGAATTTTGAACCGATTCAAGCAAATTACTTAACCATTGACAAAGAATATTGATTAACTAAAAACTAAATCAGCAAGGCTCACACATAAGTGCAATCTATGCTAGAACAGATCGAATTGCAATCAAGTGCAGAATTGCAATCTATATATCCAAAGAACAATTTCACATCCGAGCCGATAGTTGGGCTGCCGAACCCGAACGAAGACCCTCCTCCTCCGAGCCTTCCACCATTGAAAGCCCCAAATTCCAGTCCTCCTCCTCCTCCAGACTTGACATCTCCACATCGCTGACACAAGTCGAGCCTCTGGAAGAAAAAGAAGAAAAACTAGTAGTGAAGTAACCTTGAGACAAAACCAATCCTTATGATGAGGAGAATGTGATGGTGAAGAGAAAAACCAGAAGGGAATATTGGTGAACTAATGAGTCAGGGAGGGAACAAAACCCCAACGGAGTGGACATTACTGGAATTGGAGTTTGAATTAGTCGGCTTCTGCCTCCAAGGATGACTAAGAGAGACTGAAAATTTTAGGGTTTGGGAATTCTGATTTAGGGGTTTTGGGGCTTCTTCGATTAGATTTCTGTAAATTCAAAGACAAGAGAAACTAAGGATGGAGAGAATTGCAGCGGAGAAGTGATAGAGGAGCGATGTTCAGGTAGCTATGGATCTGACACGCTAGAATTTCAACAATGGACCAAGAAGGAAGAAGGAAGAAGGAAGAAGGAAGAAAGACGCTGGAAGATAAAGGCAAATAGAGAACCCCAATCCTCAGTTCTCTCTCTCGAAAAAAAAAAAAAAAAAAAAAACTTGAATAACCATGTTCGATATTCCAACCCGACTTATTGTAAAAAGTGGTAGTCAAGTTGTAATTAGTGTTAATATTTCACTATAACAAGTTTGAGAACCGTTTTACCAATAAAACAATGAATTGTGGTAAAAAGTGGTAATTTAGTTATAATAAGTGTTAACACTTCATTATTACAAGTTTTCAGAACCACTTTACTAATAAAACAACGAGTGTGTTGCTATAATAGTAAAACTTCATATATTTAAGTAAATTTGCGGTGAGTCCTTTATGGTGTAATAAGGTTGTCTATCTTGTAACTATTGTCCTTTATGAGTTATTTACTTATTTAACGATATTTTTTCCTGATTTTATGACAATTGAGGTCCAAAGTAGTAACTAAGGTTGTATTTATGGTAATTCTTTAATATTACAAGTTTGAGAACCATTTGACTGATGAGACAACGAATTGTTGTAGAAGTAGTAATCAAGCTCTTATTTGTGGTAATTTTTTATATTACAAGTCTGAAACCCATTTTACTAATGTGACAACGAATTGTTGTCAAAGTGGTAAAACTTTATGTATATGTTGTAAATGAGGCACGAGTCCTTAATTGTGTATTAAAGTTCTATATTTTGTAATTTAATACTTCTCTTATGTAAATCTCATCATCCATGAGATAATTACTCGTTTGACAATGCATTTTACTATAAATTACAACAATTGAGGTATAGCGTTGTAATTATGGTTGTTTTTAATGATAATTACTTGAAATGCAATTCTATTTACAAAAAAAAAACGATCATTTTACCACTGCTACAACAAATGTTTCGTTTATATGGTAAATAATCATATTAGACCTAAAACTTTTCAAGTCCTTATTCTTGTAATCCAGTTGTTCTTTTTGTAACTAGAGTCCTTTCTTTTGTAAATTATATCATCAATGAGACATTTTACAACAAACAACCACATTGGACGTATTTAGTGATAATTATAGTTGTAATCAGAGTAATTACTACATTTACGATCTTCATTACAAGTTTTTGAACGATTTACATATAAAACAATAAATGAGTACTTAGTATGGTAATTTTTTTTTTTTAGTACACATATCAAATTATAAGTGGATAACCTGTTGACCTGTACAACAGGTTTCACTAACTAATTTAATTTAATATATATTTATTAAAAAGTTGATGTATGACAAACTTCAACACACCTTAGACTTCCCCATGAGTTCCATTGGTTACAAATTCCAAAGGTCTAATATTTAGTGATGTTCATGACTATAAGGTAGGTTGTTTTATGCTATGAATTTTTAGGGAAAATCTCACAAACAGTACCTGACCTATCGGCCACTAATAACTTTCGTACCTCAAGTTCAAAAAATATCAGATTGGCACCTGAACTTCTGACCCCGACCCAATATCAGTACCTGGGAACAGTAAAATCGTTAACGGGGTTAATTTTTGAAGGGTAAATCTGTCATTTCACTGTTCATCATCTTCGAAACTCTCCCCTCTCTCTGCAATACCAGATTTCTTCTTCATACCTCATCACCACTATCAACCAACCTTTCACTTCTTCAATAGCCACCGTCTCATCCACCACCAACTCCTCTCACCTCTCACCTCTCATTTGGTCGATTTGGGTTTGTGTGTGTGAGGTATGAAGAAGATAATGAAAAATCTGGGTTTGCAGAGAGAGGGGAGAGTTTTGGAGATGATGAACAGTGAAATGACAGATTTACCCTTCAAAAATTAACTCCGTTAACGATTTTACTGTTCCCAAATACTGATATTGGGTCGGGGTTAGAAGTTCAGGTACCAATCTGATATTTTTTGAACTTGAGGTACGAAAGTTATTAGTGGCTTGAAGTTCAGGTACTGTTTGTGAGTTTTTCCCGAATTTTTACCGAAATATTCTCAAGAGGTATATAGATTCAGATACGCATTGCTATGTGATTTATTGGTTACCTATTGTAGAGGTATGTTATTTAATGTCATGGCTATAAGGTAGTATGCGTGACTTTCTTATTCTAAAAATTTAATACCTACTGAACTTTTATCTTATTTTATTATGCTATGTGTTTCATTGGTTATCTATTCCAAAGTTATGATATTTAGCAATGTTCATAGCTATGAGGTAGGTTATTTTAATCTATGAGTTTTTTCCGATACCTCGTTAAGAGGTAGATAGTTTTAGATACCTCATTGCTATGTGAGTTATTGATTACCTATTCTAGAGATATATTATTTAATGTCATGACTATAAGGTAGTAGGTGTGACTTTCGATCAAGTTCTAAAAAACTAATGCATACTGGTGTTTTATTTTATTTTTTAATGCTATGAGTTCTGTTGGTTACAAATTCCAAAGGTCTGATATTTAGTGATGTTCATGACTATAAGGTAGGTTATTTTATGCTATGAATTTTTACCGAAATATTCTCAAGAGGTATATAGATTCAGATACGCATTGCTATGTGATTTATTGGTTAC
Source organism: Rosa rugosa (assembly GCF_958449725.1). Lineage (NCBI taxonomy): Eukaryota > Viridiplantae > Streptophyta > Magnoliopsida > Rosales > Rosaceae > Rosa > Rosa rugosa. The sequence continues at coordinate 33,551,073 of NC_084821.1, read as the reverse complement.
CTATTGTAGAGGTATGTTATTTAATGTCATGGCTATAAGGTAGTATGCGTGACTTTCTTATTCTAAAAATTTAATACCTATTGACCTTTTATCTTATTTTAATATGCTATGTGTTTCATTGGTTATCTATTCCAAAGTTATGATATTTAGCGATGTTCATAATTATGAGGTAGGTTATTTTAATCTATCAGTCTTTTCCGATACCTCGTTAAGAGGTACATAGTTTTTAGATACCTCATTGCTATGTGAGTTATTGATTACCTATTCTAGAGATATATTATTTAATGTCATGACTATAAGGTAGTAGGTGTGACTTTCAAGTTCTAAAAAACTAATACATACTGGTATTTTATTTTATTTTTTAATGCTATGAGTTCCATTGGTTACAAATTCCAAAGGTCTAATATTTAGTGATGTTCATGACTATAAGGTAGGTTGTTTTATGCTATGAATTTTTACCGAAATATTCTCAAGAGGTATATAGTGTAAGACCCCGGAAATTCGTTATTAATTCTTAAATGCTTCAGAAATTATTAAAGTGTTCGTGGATACGATTTCGTGGTTTGAGGGTGGAGCGGAAATTAGTTCGAACAATTATTCGCTCGGAAGTCTTCAATTCAAGGGTTGACTTTTTATATGTTAGGATTCTGTGGAAACTTTCTTCACGCAAGTTGTAGAGCGCGTCGATATGAGTTCGTGGACATGTGGAACGCAAGAATCGGAGTTCGTATAAAGAAGTTATGGCCATCAGAAAAGTTTACATTTTGGGATATATAGGAAAAATCTAAAAAAAAAAATCAGAAAATATCAAGTTTCCAAAAAGGGAAACTTTTCTCTCTCTTCGGTCCCGAGCCTAGTTTAGCCCAGCCGGCTTCGTTCTCCCTCCTCCGGCCACCAATTGACGAATCGTTTCTTCCATTCTCTTTGACTTTGGGCGTGGCTCGCCCCTTGCACGACGCAGCAAGGCCGGGAAGTTTGGCGGCGACGTTGCAAATCGCCCAGATCGGAGCTCACGATTCCGGCCACCTCAGGCGGTGTTTCTTGGGGGCTTTTGAAGCCCAGAGGACGTAGAAGCTTTCTCCAAAGGTGGCTTGCAACGATTCAACCTGTGGAGCTCAAATTTGGAAGATTGGGAAACTAGGGTTCTTCGGGTTTCAAACCTTGCGAGGTAAAATTTGATCAATTGACTCATAATTTGACTTTGTGCTAGTTATGAAAGTTGTAATTGGAGTTGAGATGAAGATCTTTTGTGTTGGAAGTTTTGTCAAATTTTGACTTTGGGCCGGCGGCAACGCCGCCACTGTGGTGGTGGTTTCTGACCACTTCCGGCCACCCCAGGAATAGTTTATGTTTCTCTTTTTAATCTACACATCGATACGATCATTTCGATATATAGTTTGTAATTTTTGGAAATCGTATGAGCAAGTTATGAATTTTCAAAGTTTAGGGTTTTCGATTTGATCGATGTTTGATCCGTAGGGATTCGGCGGTCCGATTGACTTGTAATTTTGATGGATTGATCATACAAGTATTCCGGAGACCTCGGGTGGTCTCGAATGAAGTTTTGCCTCGATTGGCGTTACTTTTGGATTGTTGGATTGATTTGGGAGTTCAGAAATTAATTGTTTTTAGTGTTTCAGATACTAAATCGAGGTCGTATTTTATTAGGTATTTGACGAAGTTGTTTAGAGATATATTATTTAATGTCATGACTATAAGGTAGTAGGTGTGACTTTTAAGTTCTAAAAAACTAATGCATACTGGTATGTTATTTTATTTTTTAATGCTATGAGTTCCATTAGTTACAAATTCCAAAGGTCTAATATTTAGTGATGTTCATGACTATAAGGTAGGTTGTTTTATGCTATGAATTTTTACCGAAATATTCTCAAGAGGTATATAGATTCAGATACGCATTGCTATGTGATTTATTGGTTACCTATTGTAGAGGTATGTTATTTAATGTCATGGCTATAAGGTATAGGTGTGACTTTCAAGTTCTCTAATAATTTAATGTCTACCGGCTTTTTTTTTAATATTTTTATATATTTTTTGTTATGATTTTCGTTTGTTACGTATTCCAAAGGTATGATATTTGGTGATGTTCTTGGCTAGAGTCAAGCCGAGTTGGCCTTTGTATGCTTATAATTTTACTTCTGATGCCTCTTGAGCGATTTTTTCCTCTAATTTTCAATGAATTATTTCCTTTTTAAAAAGGGAGCTATATGCTATTCAGTAACTCTTTGATGTGAGAAAGAAGAAATTATAATTAGTAATTACTACGTTGATGTGCGGAAGTTAATTAACAATTAATTCTACAACAAATCAGAAAATTACATTGAAAGAATATATTAAATAGAAATTTATGATACATAGTTTTTTTTTCAAGATATGCGGAGGGACAGAGATGAAAGTTTAATGAAATAAATAAGACAAGAAAAATGAAGGTGCATTAAATAATTAGGGGATGTATATAAAACTTTTCATGTATTTTCCTTTTTATTTTCGGTAGGTAGATTCTTTTTCTCGGCAAATTATTATATGGTCCCGGATCATAGTACACAAGGTGATTCAGGTTGATGTCATTGGCCCACATGATTTGTATTTACTTCTGATTGCCATCTTTATTATTATTTTTTTTTTCACTCCTTTACAAGGTCTCCACCAAATTCGAGTGATATCATTGGTCTTGACCACCACATAACAATGTCGTGGTAGTTCGGGACCATAGAATATTTACTTCTTTTGCTCAAGTCAATACATGCTGTGCCTTTAAATGGCGGGAGGTTATTGATGAAATTAACATGAAGATACCAAAACCATTATTTGGGAAAACTATTACATCATAGCGAGCTGGACGATGGCACTTGAGCTAGTCCTACTCTTTGTTTTGGGCACTATATCTCTTCTTTTCTTTATCAGGAGAGTTCTAAACCACACTCACCGTGTTCAACACCTCCCTCCAAGCCCTTTAGCTTTGCCCATCATTGGCCACTTCCACCTTCTTGGCCCTCTCATCCACCGCTCGTTCCAAGCTTTATCGTTCCGGTTTGGCCCTATATTTTCCCTCCGCCTCGGCTCCGTCCCATGCATTGTCGTAACCTCTCCTAAGCTCGCAAAAGAGTTCCTCAAAACCCATGAACTCTCCTTCATATCCCATGCTCGGTCCAATGCCATCGAACGCATAACCTATGACTCTTCGTTAGCATTTTCGCCCTACGGACCCTATTGGAAGTTTATCAAGAAGGTAACGGTGAACGAGCTCCTTAGTAGCCATAGCGTCAACAAGTTTCATTCCATTAGGGCGGATGAGTACACTCGGCTCCTGAGGCTGTTTTCTGAGAGAGCCGAGAGTTGTCGGGCTGTGAACCTCAGTGAAGAGCTACCGAGGCTTTGCCACAATGTGATAGGCCAGATGATGCTTGGAAAGTACTCCACTGCGGTTTTGAGCAACACAGAGCGGGCTGAGGAGGCGAGGTTGGTGGTTAGGGAGGCGACGAGGATCTTCGGAGAGTTGAACTTATGTGATTTTAATATGGTATGGAAGAAACTGGACTTCCAGGGGTTTGGGAAGAGAATCGAGGACACACATGTCAAGTTTGATGATTTGGTGGAGAATATTGTTAATCAACGTGAAAAACTGAGAATTAAGAACAATAAAATGAATGAAGGAGAAGAGGATGAGAAGGAGGTCAAGGATTTTCTAAGCATTTTGCTTGATATGTTGGAAGATGAGAGTGGTCAACACAAGGAGGTTGGATTTTCAAGAGTTCACATTAAGGCTCTAATTACGGTAATAATTAACATAATGATACTAGGTAGGGTTCTTTTATAGCACGAAAATGATACTTTAAGAGATAACTTATGATTTTTTTTTTTTTTTAGGATTTGTTCACGGCTAGTACTGACACAACAGCTATTGCAATGGAGTGGGCATTAGCGGAGCTCATCAATCACCCAATAGTGCTCGAGAAAGCAAGGGAGGAGATCGATAGCATAGTTGGGAATGGACGACTAGTGGAAGAATCAGATGGTCCAAATCTTCCATACATCCAAGCTATCATAAAAGAAACTTTTAGGCTACACCCACCCGTGCCTATGGTCACAAGAATATCAGTAGAAGATTGTAAGGTCGGGGAATATGTTATTCCAACAAATACAATGCTTTTTGTAAACAATTGGGCCATTGGAAGAGATCCGAAATACTGGGAAAAACCATTAGACTTTTGGCCGGAAAGATTCTTAGAACACATTGGGGGTGGCCATACAAGTGGAATGGATGTTAGAGGCCAACATTTTCAATTTCTTCCATTTGGGTCCGGGAGGAGGATATGTCCCGGTATCAACTTGACCATGAATATGGTTCCTAGTTTAGTAGCAGCTATGATTCAGTGCTTTGATTGGAAGGTTATTCCTAGCAAGAAGTTGAACAATGATGATGTCGTTGAAATGGATGAAAAGCCTGGATTGACAACTCCAAGAGCCCATGATCTTGTGTGTTTTCCGGTAGCTCGCTTCAATTTACTCAATATTCTTAAACCTTGATAAAGAGGACCTGAGATGTTGGAGTAAGTAATAATAATTGAGCTATAAGCTCTCTCATGCATGCATGTTTATGTTTATGTTTTCGCTTTCACTTTTATTTTTATTTTCTATAAGGCAATAATGTAATGTTTTTCATATTTGTGGTTGATTGGTTCATGCAACTCAACAAGGAAGATGCTCCTGTAACTAGAAATAGTGGAGGACTGGAGGTGTTTCCATAACCGGTCATTCTTATGATGTAATGTCTTTCGATCTTAAATAAAAGTTATCTTCTTTTGATAAAATAGAAATATTTTTGTCTTTTCGGAAAGGGAAAATCGTTCGTACAGTACCTGACATTTTCGTCATTTCAAATTTTCGTACGTTAAGTTTCAAAAATATCATAATGGTACCTGAGGTTCTGACCCCGACCCAATAATCGTACCTAGAGCCGTTATGTTACGTCTATATCTCAATTTATTGGTTTACTAGTCATTCGGACGGTAAACGATAATTACTTTCACTTTTAACTTCTTTTCGGTACTTTAGGGGCTTCAAAATGTTGACTTTTTGTTTCGTTCATCATTTGAGACACGAAAGTTGTAGAGAATGTTAAATCGAGTCCGTGGGCATGTGGCACGCTCAAATCAGAGTTCGTATGCGAAAGTTATGATGAAAAATGTAAAACTTACTATTTTGGGAAATTTCTATAAATAGCATGAAAAAGGGGAACATTCCATTTCGGGCCAAAACCTTATTCCCCTTTTCTTCCAGCCGACCCATATAACCCGACCAGACTTGAATTGGAATTTCATCTGGAACTCCGCTGTCCCACATTGGATTTGGACGTCACCAGTGCCGTTCGAAAGCTCTCTCCTTCCAATTTCGATCTGTGGTGGTGGTGCGGTGCAATTTGAGCCGTAGAAGGTGCAGCAAGGAAAAAAAAACCCAGGCGGCAGACATGTTTTGGTGACTCGACCAGAACTCCCAATTCTGGTCACCCCCGGCGACGAAATTATTTAGGCTTTGAAGCTCTCCAGACGCTGATCAATCCCTTCAAACGGCTTGGGATGATTCGAAGTGAGGAGGGAGAATCGAGCTTTAAAAAATTTTGGAGAAAAATCGGACTCATTTTCTTCCGAGGTAAATTCCATTCTATATGTTTCTAATTGGACTTTTTTGTAGTTGTAAAAGTTGTTGGGGATGTTGAGATGAACATTTTAAAATAGGTATTGTGACCCAATTCAGGGTCGGATGCGCTGCCGCTTCTGGTTGCGCGTTGGGGCATGTGGGGCCGTTTCCGACCATCTACTTTTGCTAGTTGGGTTGCATTTAGTGTGTAGAGTTTGTGGGTATGATTTTGGTGGAAATTAGAGATAGTTTGGTATCGATTGAAATTTTTAAAGTTTCGGATTTCCGGGTTTTAATTCAAGGATATCCGACTGTTGAATCGTCTTCATTTTTCGTTGGGATGTTAAAACAATTAAGTTGGCGAAACCTTGAAGTTTGGTGTAAGTCTGATGTGATTTTGGATGTTCGATGAGTTGTTGGGCTAGGGGGTTTTCGAGTTTCATTTTAGAATCGTATTTAATTTTTTATTTATCATTTACAAATTATAACTGTGTACAGGACAACATACCGACCCATTACTCGACGAGGATCCTTACACTTGGCCACTTTAGTCGTATACTGTGAGTGGACTTTTGTTTTAAACAACATATGCATGCAATTACTTTTACAAATGAACGATATTAATTGGTGTTCAAGTATAGGATCGGATTTCGAAAGTTGATTGAGAATTATTTTGATATTGTTTATCTAGAAAGGTTTTGCTTTATTATTTAATTTTGAGATTGAGCTTCCCAATGTATTTCTCCGATAAATGGATATTATTACTTGATTCATGATTTTAATTTAATCTCACATATGAATTTCTTTTATGAATTGTGTTCTTATTGAGAATATTTTGGCGTGTGGGACACGTCGTCAACTTTAATTGATTTATCATGAGATTTACCGAATATGGTTAGGAACTGTACTTGTGCTTTTATTGAGAGATTTTGGAGAAACTTTATTGATTTTCGATTTTCGGATGTTTTTTTTTTTTTTTTCCACCATACTGGGTTGATTTTTTTAGTTCTCCTCCTCACGTGGGTTGCAGTCGAGCCTTTAAGAACTCCTCCTCACTTACTTTGTGTTTGTGGGTCGCAGTCTAGCCTAGAGCCTGGGAGGCTCCGACCCGAGCCTGAGAGGCTCTCTTTCTTTACTGTATGGTGATATTTTCTTGGACTAAATACTGTTTAGTTCTTGAGCTTTTGACCATAAAACAATTCAGTCCCTGACCTTCTAATTTTACACGTTTAGTCCCTGTACTTCAAAATTTCAGACCAATAGGTCCTTGCTGTCTAAAAGTCACTGCGAAATGTCTATTATGCCCTCAGTTTTTTTTTTAATTAATTAATTATTTTATTTTTTTAAAAAAAGAAATTTTGTTTCCCTTTCTTTCTTTCTGTTTTTTTTTCTTTCTTTCTTTCTGTTTGAAAAAAATAATAAATAAAAAAAAAGAGAAAGGAAGAAATTTATTAAAAAAAAAAGAACTGAGGGCATAATAGAGATTTTGCCGCAACTTTTAGACGGCAAGGACCTATTGGTATGAAATTTTGAAGTACAAGGACTAAACGTGTGAAATTAGAAGGTCAGGGACTGAAGTGTTTTATGGTCAAAAGTTCAAGCACTAAACAGTATTTAGTCCTATTTTCTTTCTCAAAATTGATTTGGTGCTTAAATGCAACTTACGCGCAATAAGGGCACGGCCATCAAAGAAAGGGAAAATATTTGGACCCAAAATTATCGTACCACGGGGATTGAAAAGCTAACTCCAATCCTTGGTTATGCCGATTACTAAGTCACCAACAATTAACAAATAAACCTAGAAAAATAGCACCAAGCTATTTACATGCCCGGCTCGGAAGAACCAAGCCTAAAAATGGGTCAAGAGAACCACAAGTGAATGCGGAAACTCACAACCAAGTGGTATGGACAATGAAAGTGGTTTTTGAAATATGATTTTGATTGCGAAAATAAAATTGACAAATTGAAAATTAAAATTGCCACTAAAAATAAAGATAATAGAAACTAATCAAGAAATGAAAATTAGGTCACTAGGGTATCCTCCTAGCCAAATTTAATGCATAAATATGCTCCGACAATGGTCATTCAATTCATAATGGCATCAAGAACCATACCCAAGGCTTTTCAAGGCTCATGGGTAATTAGATTCCTTAAATGGTATTCCTACTCCGGATCAAGGGTCGTAAAAACTCAATTGGGACAATCTAGAGCCTTGTTAGGGCCTCTAGTTGCACCAAAAGGCGAAGAGTCCTAGAATCAAGGTTCCCAAGCTAGCCAATATGGTAATCGAAATTGGTATTGTAACTAATCATGTTCTAAACTAGTGTCCTAGCCATAAACTAGAGAAGTGATTAGATCCCCTAATTTGTTCTAGACATGCTCATCTACACATTCAAGAGTTAATCAAGCTTCTAAGCATGCATCTAAGCCAAATATTATAGAATAGAACATATGCCAAACACAAAATTGAAAACCATGAAATCAAAACATATTTATTACATTAAATCCATGCTAGGGCTCAAACCCTAGCTTCCTAAATAGGCTACTCACAACCCATCAACAAATCAACAACAATATACATCAATTAAATAGGTAAATGTGAGGAAGAATGAGAAGTAACAAGAACAAGTCACAATTGCTATAGAGCAAATACGACAAGCCTTGATTTATGCCTTTCCACTTTTACCCAATCTCAAATCTTGATGTCCCTTGAAATTTCTTGAGAAATTGATGAGGATTTGATGGTGGAAAAGTGAAGAAAATGAAAAATAGTGAAGGGTGTGGGTGATTTGCCGAGAGGAGAGAGAGAGAAGGGATGATGGGATATTGAGGTTTGCTCGGTGATGAGAGGAGAAGAATATATATGGCCTAGGGCGGTTGTTCGCATGAGAGGAGGAAAAAGATGGGACTGCCACGTGGCAGAATTTAAATGGCTGAAGCAATTAAGTTTAATTGCTGCACGCGCACGTGAAGGAAGGGTGATGGGCTGATGGCTTAAAGATTAAAGATTAATTAATCAAATCAATCATTAATTAACATAATTCTCTGATTTCATTTATTTTTCTTTTCATTCCTTTTCTCTTCTCCATATACTTCCGCCCATACTATTTAAGGCATTTGGATTCCGCTCCTGTGATTGGCATTGACTATGGTTGACCCGTATTGATAATTTTGTCATTTTCTTAGAAACTCAATTTTGCTCCAATTTCGTATCATATTATCTCGTTTCCGCAATTCCTCTTATTTCCTACACAATAAATAAAAATAGATTAATTACATAATAATTGACTTGAGGATTAACTTATATCTAGTGTTTTAGACATGCATAGAAATGCGTGTAATCAATAATTTACTTTTTACTTGACTAGCTGGGCTAGTTCGATTTTACTCGTGCAGCAGGGCTGGTCTTATTTTTACGAATTATCAGAATTTCTCAGTTTTTGTTACTTTGTTGTTTTTGACTAGTGGGCTGGTCGGTTTTCTTGAGCTAATTGTCATTCGAAAATTTTCTTAAAACTTGCATGCATTAGTTTTAAAAGTATACTGTGGGAAAGTGATAAGTTCTCGATTCCCTGTTTATTTCGATTATTTATTTTTGTCCATTCATGCTAGCGTTTTTCAATTACTTTTGCCTGGGCCCTTCAGTTTCAAATGCCTAGTCTGTAGATTAGCTGGTTCGGCATAGTAGGATTCAAGGCATAGCATCTGCTGCTGTTGTATTTTATATTGTAGGTTACTTATTTAACCTACTTGTATCTTGAGTTCACTTTCCTCTTTTAGATTTCTCTGATAACCTGTGAGACAAATGTTTTAAAGCTTGGGAGTTATATTTGTGTAATTGAGAATATGTTAAATTTCATATTTCAGTTGACTATTGTGGAAGTTTAGGACTTGTTTTTACTTGATTGTGGAGTTGTTGTGATTTGGGGAGCAAGGTGGCTCCAGAAGAATAAGGGTGGTTTGTTTAGAAGTATAAATGTGTTTCCTATAGGTCTTGGGTAGTCTATCTTTAGGAGTGACTGCCGAATTTTTGGTATAGTTATTCCTAGGGTGGGCCTCGCAAGGCCACCTTGGAATTTAGGATGAAATCTGGGGTGGGTCCTGTCACGTTAACTCCGTTACAGCGTCTAACAGTTGGGTAATTTCGTCCTTTTATGCTTTATTCAATTATTTTTTTCTCTAAACATCTTTTTCCTCTCTCTACAATAAAATAAAATTTTTATTCTCTTCTTTTTCCTCCAGGACCTTCATTGAAACCATAAAAAACTTTGACAAAAACAAGAAAGAAACACCAACAAAAGCTTCATAGCAAAATTGCAGTAAAAATTTCTGGTTTGAGTGATGATAGTGATGAAGAAAAGGGAATTTCTCATTGTTATTGAGTTCGACAAACCGAATGGAAAGAGTGGGTGAGCCACAGATCACTGATTTTGGAAGATTGGAGATTTGAGGTGAATATCCATGACAGGTATTCAGTTCATTCAAATTTGCGTTCAAATTCGGGATCTTCTCGTCTTTGATGGTTGGATTGGACCATCTTTGTTTTTGTATTCCTGCATGAAACAAAAGAGAGTTCTTATTGAGCAGATTGATACTGTCACCCTCTGATTTTTCAAGCACAAATTAATAAACCAAATAAACAAACACAAATACAACCGTAGTGATGATTCAAGCATCGACCCTAAAAACCAGGAAAAAAATTCTTTTTTTTTTTAAAACAAGTGTACTACTAAGTCTTGAACTCACAAAGTCAATACAGACTTGTTCTTTAGAGTCACATATTACATTACACATGTTTACAAATTAAGTTGCATTAACAAAATAATGAGTAAACGCTCCCTCAGAGCTTACTACAAACGGAAGTCTAAAAAGGTCAAAGCAACAAAATCAGCTTCCGAACACATACAGTTGCGACAACAAAACTTCTACGTCAACCACGATTACCCTAGCCTGCAAGATCAACCCCCACACCATTGAATAGTGCACCGGTTTGCAATAACAAATCCGGTAAGCTTTTGACAGCTCGTATGAGTAAACTCGAACCACAATAGTAGACCGGAATAATAAAGTCAAACAATACAAAATAATATAGTAATCCCTGCATATGATTTAGTTCAGGTGATTACATGAAGATCAAACAATACAATGAAATAGTAATCCCTGCAGATAACTTAGTTCAGGTGATCACATGAAAATAAAACAATATAAAGAAATGGTAATCCCTGCAGATACTTAGTTCAGGAGATTACGAATAAAAGCAAGCAATTTAATACTAGAAATAAACTAGAAATCAATACACGTTTAACCATTTATAACACTAATCACCACCACATCTATCTCAAAATTAATCACTCAACAACAATCCACTTCATTTATACAAAACCATCCACATCCTTTACACAAAATCATCACACAGATCACCACGCCGATTATAACATAATATTGTTTCCTCATCTCCAATAACCTCAAAACAATAGCGAAACCAATTCCAAAATAATATGTTCACATCTCAAACCATCATCAAAATCGTACACATATAAATCAAAGTTCAAGCCGACAAAACCATCTTTTCTTTCCAATTTCATTTATTTTCCTCAACATCACACCGCACAACAAAAGGGAATAAAATGCCAAATTCACCAATATATGTATATATATATATATATATATATATATATATATATACACACGTAGTCATCCCACTATGCCAAAAAGTCCATCAGACGACACACTTCAGATGACAGAAGCATTGTCATCTGAGCTTTTTAGACGATATAATTTTTTTTTCCTGTTGTCTGAATATAGACTAAAACCATACTCGTTTAATTTAAAAAAATGGTCAGCATTCAGACAACACATTTTTGTTGTTGTAGAAGATGGTGATTTCCTATCTCAAATTTGGAGGGATATCCAAAAATTGATTAAGTACTTTTCGCTCTCAAATAGACAAAAAGCCCTAGTTGACTAGAAAATATTGTTACATTCAGACAACATTTAAATGTTGTCTAAGTGTGGAGCTTGTTTTAAAATTTTCCAAGTTATTTTGACTTGTGCTTTTTAACTTAGATCCCTTGCAACTAAGTCATTTTCTATCCTTCTCACTCAGCTCGACCTAGAACCTGTGAAACTAAAAAACTCAAACACTAGCCTCTCTCCTTCTCACTCAGCTCTCTTAGCTCTCTCAGATCTCGATTCTCACTCTCTCCTTCATCTTCTCACTCTCTCAATTCTTCTTCTTAGTCTCTCCTTCTTCTTCTTAGTCCCTACTTCATCTTTTGCGTCTGGATTAATGGAGTTCTCCAGCAACTAGTAGAGCTCTTTTTTATTCGGATATTGGTAAGCAATTTAGGGTTTCAATCGTTTTTTAGTTTAGGGTTTCGACTGGGTTCAATCTTCGATCAATTTTAGGGTTTTATCTACAAATTTTGGGTTTGCTTATTATCCAAAATTCGATTTTAAGGTTTGATTTAAATTAGGTTTTTCTTCTATTCGAGGATGGGGTGATTTAAATGGATATAGCTATATTGGGGTTTGTCTTGGGTTTTTTTTTCGAGTTAGTGTTGTGGTTTTCCTTCGATTGAATGGATTTATGTGTTAGGGTATTGTTTTCCATGTTGTTTGACAAGAACTCTTTCTTTTTTCAATTAAAACTGATTTGGGTTTTGGGGTTTTGAGTTTGAATAATAGTTCTTCTATTTTATAACATATTTCTTCTGTTTTGTTGGAACCTGAGGATGGGGTAGGCAGCATCATGATATCTCCAACAAGGGAATTAGCTGGTCAAACTTTTGATGTGTTAAAAATAGTTGGGAAACACCATAATTTTAGTGCTGACCTCCTGATTGGTGGTTGGAAAGATGTTGAAGCCGAAAAGGAGCGCGTTAATGCTCTCAACATACTAGTCTATACTCTGAGCTGTCTTCTTCAGTCCATGGATGAGACACCCAACTTTGATTGTTCACAGCTACAGGTCTACTTCTTTTTCTTTGATTTTCATTCCTTATTGGTATGCATGAAGACTAATTGATCGAAAAGTAAGGTTTTGAGCAGAAATCACTGTAGTGTACGTCATGTCATATATAGTTGGCAATGTGATCATAAATCTTCTGTTGAATTACAATTTAGTGGTACTGGTTGTCAGACTTAATTCCAATCAAATTCTGTTACTCTCCTCAGCGCAATTAACATTCAAATTTGCCAGAGTTCTACCCTCTTTTCTATTTTCCTACAGTTGTTGATTTCTTTAGTAGTTCTGTTAGTGCTAGCGGTTTTGATACCACTGTTAGAATTGGTGCTCTGAGACCACTGATAGATATTAGACAATGTTAATAGAGTGATAGAGTTTAGAATTGGTGGGCTTGGACAATATATTTAGGACTTGGAGTTTAGGAGCAGGAGTTGGCCGGGGACCTAGTTATGACAAGACGTTTAGGATAAGGATGAAATGGAGGTGTTAATGTCTAAGATTTAGCGGTAACTAAACCTTGGTTAACGCTGGTCTGATGGGCGGACCGCTATTTGTGATGTAATCAAGACTTCCGCTACCTGTCAGGTAAAATACAAAGGGCGTCAAAGGGAGACCGCTCTGGGCGGTCTTCTCTTCTCTGATGCCTAAGTTAGTCAATGTATTTATATTGACAGAATAACAGTAGGTAAGTAGTAAATGCATAATTAATGAGGAAAGAGGAGTGAACCTTTTATAGGTGGGGAAGAGACTGACCTCTTCCTTGTTTTCGATGTGGGACTGATATGCTTCAGTTCCCAGCTTCTGATGCTATCTTGGCGCGGCGTGTCAGCGGTGATCTGGAGGTGAGCCGGGGCTCAGGCGGTAGCCTGCTTGGCTGTACTTCTGCAGGTCACACCGTTGGTGGTAGTTGGTACCGCTGGCGGTAGCATGAGCGTGGCTCATTCTAGCTAATTATGCTTGGAAAATGCTCATGTAAGTACAAGTCCTCCAAGTCCCCAGTCAAGGAGGGAAATCTTGGTTGGGGAGTTGCCTAGCGGTTTGAACACTACTACAAAAAGTTAATCACACAACACTAATCACACAACAGAACAGAAATTATCTGTTGTGTGTTTAAGTAAGCTCGATTGTACAACGGTATTAAGGATATTCTGTTGTGTGAATGTCAACAAAGTGATAACTTTTTTTATCAAAACTACATTGCACAACGGAATTAAGTAATATCCGTCGTCTGAGTGTTAAAAAATTTAGCGGCAGATTTCCCTCTACTTTGGAGTTTTGGTTGGCTCTTGAAACACTAAAATTTGGGCAACTAGGTACAACGGGTTTCATTATTTCCGTTGTGTGATTGAAAAACTAAGCACCAAAGTTTGAGTAAGCTTGCTTGAATGTCTTCCTCTAGATAGGCCTAGTGTAAGCTGTGGTCATCAGACAACAGATTTAAATTTTTCTGTTGTGTGAACTTGGAACTGGGCGGCAACATTTTGAGCCAAAATATTGTAGGCGCCAGGTTTCCCTCCATGTTTTGGCATTTTGATTTTATGTAGTGCACTCATACGACAGTTGGTGAGGTTTCTGTTGTGTGAGCGACTTTAGAATTTATTGAAGTATAATTGTGCCCTCACCCAGTCCTTGCCACATCGTGTCCGAAAGTAAAACAAAATGAAACCTAACCTCTCTCGAGCTCTCTTAGTCGCGAACCCCTCCCTTCTCTATCTCTCTCTTCCCCGCGAAACCCCTCTTTCTCCTGAAACCTCTCTCAGTCTCTCGATCTCCTTGCTTCTATTCTTTATCCCCCGAAATCCAAATCCTCTTCAGTGATGGAGGAGATAGAGTGTCCCAGATCCACTTTCTCTCTCCTCTATCTCTCTCTCCTCCTCATCCAAGATGCAGAAGAGGTTTTAGGTCGCGAACTCTTCTTTAGTCAAGGTTTATTTCAAGTGCGGCGACTCCATCGATCACCCTCACATTTGGCCCTTCCAGGTTCATTCCAATTTCATTGAATTTCCTTTCCAATTTCATTGAACGGGGCTCAACATTGAAATTCTAATTGAGTTTTCCTGCAGTTTTGGCAAGAGACAGATAAAGCAGCTTATCTTGTGAGACAATACTTCTTGAATAATCTACATGAGGAAGAAGAAGAAAGCAATAGAGTAGAATAAGAAAGATGGCGAGGTACGATAGGGCCATTACAGTTTTTTCTCCCGACGACCAGCTCTTCCAGGTCGAGTACACCCTCGAAGCCGTGCGAAAGGGTAACGCCACCATAGGCGTCTGTGGCACCGACACCATCGTTCTCGGCGTCGAGAAGAAGTCCACCGCCAAGCTTGTCAGGACTCCAGGTCCCTTTTTGCCTCTCTCTCTCTCTATCTCTATTTCTCTAATGCAGATGATTGGTTTCTCTTTGCTTTGATCTAATGGATGATAAATTTAGCTTTAGGGTTAGGGTTTATGTATGACATCGATTTCCAATATTGGTTTCCAGTTTCTGCAATTAGCTTAAACTAATTGAATGTAGGATTTTGATTGGGTTTGCACATATTGGGATTCAGGTTCAGGTTGCTTTTTTAAGACTTCAAGTTGTTAATTTTATTTGGAAATTTCGGTCTAATGAGTGAATAGAGATAGATGGGTAATCTGTGAACTCATAGAATTGCTCTTAGAATTGTGGAAAATTAAGGAATGTAGCACTTGTCCCATATTGAGGGTGTTTGAGTGTCTGCAATTTCATATTAAGCAAAGATGTTGAGTCTTTGATACTATCTTAACTGAAGTTTGTTTTTTCATTACATGGGTTTTCAGTTCTTTTGAGTATAGATTGAGGGAATAGTTGTATTTTCCATCTGGGTAATCTCTATTCCAAGCTGTAGTTGTGAAAGGGTTTATCTTTACAATCTAACACTGAAAGGGTTTATCTTTTTCCTAATTCCTAATCATCTCAATTGGCTTTTGATGCCCTACTGAATAAAACTACTTCAAGTAATCTGTGCCTTCTGAGTTCAGGTTTAGTTTTTGCAGAGTTGCATGTATGCATTTTTATAGTCACTTAAGTTTAGGGGTTCTTAAGGGCTGGTTACTGTTGGTTGTTAACTGTGGTAGTCTCATTGGTACTCCTTCTGTTGTTATTGTTTCGTAAGAAATTGTTGTTATCTTATTGTCACTGTTACTTTAAATCATACTTATAATCTGAGAGAAGATAATGACATTCTTATAACCTATACATACTTGTTATATCTGCAGGGAATTATAACCTATACATACTCATATATATCTTCCGCTTTTGCTGTGACATGCGCTCAGAACTGGAGCCTGGAGCCTCAAGTTTGAAGCCTGAAGAGAGCAAAGCTAAAGTAGTCGTAAAATGGAGAGTAGTGAAGGAGAAGAGGTTTCCTATCATTAAAGGCATCACTCCCCAGTCCAAAGTTGACTCTTTTTACCAATCCCACACCGAAAAGGTTTCTTCTTCTGCTTCCCTCTTAGTTCACTTAATGATAAATTGTTGGACATCAGTAAAACACTATGCCTTTACTCTTCCTCCAACTTTTCTCTAGTTATCAAAGCTTGCACATTTGGGTATCACATGGTGTATTCCATTGTTTTGATCAATTATTTTGGACCAAGTTTCGAGCACTTTGAGCTGTTTGAGAGCTCGCAATTTTAAATTAACCAAAGATGTTGAGTCTGATACTTTTTCAACTGAATTTGTTTCTTTATTACATGGGTTTTCAGTTTCTTTGAGTATGGATTGTAAGGAACAGTTGTATTTGCCATCTGGGTAATGTCTATCTTTTTCATTGTTTTTTATTCATTGTACGAAAAATCACTACTTTCTTCGTTTTCCCTTAGTTTAAAATCTCGGCATTGTGAGTTTATGTCCAGTTTTTTCCTCAGTTGTATGCAAAAATGTGTAAAATAGTTTGAAAGTATTATTTACATGAGCTCATTTTCCGCCCTTTTCTCTTCCTTTGAAAGTATAGCTTTAATCTCTCGATTCCTTATGGGATGCAATATGTTAAATTGTAAGTTGTTTGCTCTGGGTTCTGTTGACATTTAATTACCTTTTGTTGATGGATTTTGGATCATTCATTGTCAGACTGTCCAGTGACTGAGGATATAAATTTCATCTGATCAGGTTTGCTCCATCCCCTGATCCATCACTAAGTATCGAGTTTTATGATCAAACTCCAGAGCAACAATCAGTCCTAGGGTATGTTGTTGACTCATCACAAACAGGACATGCTCATGATGTAGCATCAACAAATCCAATTGGTCCTGACCAGGAGCATAGAGTACCTCATGGTTCCATTGGTGCAGCAGCTGGTCATCGAGCCATTGCTCAGAGTAATGCTGAGGAAATTTCTGAAGCTTTGTTTCAATACTCTGCACCATAGCAGGTACATCAACTATTATATAATTTTTTTCATTTAGTATTCGACAATTCTATATCTATGTGTCCATTTGTAAATTTTTCAATTGTACTTTTTCCCTTGTATGTTGACAGGTGATGAGTTCCCATCAACATGCGGAACTTGTACTGCAAAATGTGAGACTCGAATGTTTGTCACCCATATCCTTTGTGTCTTTTTACCCTTTCGATTGTGAAATAAGTTGCGAAATTCTGATGCTTGTGGTTACTGCAATTCTGAGGTTTGTATTGATCTGCTTGTTCTCTCTCTCTCTCTCATGCTTCAATGGTAATTGTTGCTCTCTTGTGCAGTTGTTTAAAATCCAGTGATTTCTTATTCAAAGTATCTGGTATTGCCTTCTTCTTTTATTTCCTTCTATAATGTTGAATACTGAGTTTGTCATCCGGAATGGTTTTAGGGGTCTCTTCTAAGGTGTCCACTTACTGATCAAACTCTCAATGAGAATTCAAGGTATGTTTGTTCTCATGGGATGGGACTTATATCAGATGAACTCTATGGGGTACTTTTGCCTTCCAATTTCTACTTCATTATTAAGAATATAATTTCTTAATATGATATCAAAGGTTCATTGACTTTTCAAAGTGATACTCTGCGGTTTAATGGATGGATTATCTAGTATAAGTACCAATTGATTATGTTGTCTGCTTTTTCCAGGCAGCTAATAATGAGTATATTTCTATGCAAGGAATTAGTTTTCTATGTAAGTTGTGTTAATGCTGCTTGGGCTTTATGCAAATAACTAAGCTTATTTTTAATGATGTTAAGGAAACATTGGCAATGTGTCGCTTATTCTGATTGCAGTTTTATGTAGAGACTTATCCAACCCTCTTTTGCTGACCGAACAACATGTAGCACAGATGGGACTGCCTGTATTTCATTTGGCCAGTGGGTAGGCATTGTGCATTTCACTCTTGATCACCAGAGTTTGTAACTGAAATAGCCAGTCTTGATGCAACTTATCATATACATCTAGTGTTTTCTTGATCCTATTCATTTTTTCCCTTATCTTTTCTTGATCCTAAACATATGAACTTAATGATTCGCACTGTTATATTTGATATTTTCTCTGCATGTGTGCAGTATATATGAGTAAGATTTTAATGTGCTTTGACTTCATACTTACAAAATCATGCCACGCTTTTACATACTGGTCTTGTCGAATGTGATGTTGTGCATTATTTTCTTAGACTTCGTCTTGACCACTTGCATTTGGTTTACTCTAATTGATTCAATGAAGACATAAAAATAAGGTCTTGTGCATGCATGTATCTCGGAGAGGATGCAAAAGCATTAAAAATAAGGTTTTCAGGTGTCTAAGATCACGTTGGTATTGTAATGGATCATTTGCCAAAAGTTAAGAACTGGACCTAACTTTCTTTGTTTGTGTTTCTGCCATGTTTTTTTTATTTTTTTTTATGCAGAAATATGATGTTGACACAGCAGCAAAGGCAACTGTCCTTGGCATCCAAGTTGGGTGTGGATTCAGGCCTAAGATTCCATATTGGAGATGAATCTAGAGCTAATGCTGCACAAGATAATGAACTTTTCTATCAGAATCCTCAAGCATATGCTGCACAAGATGGAAATTGGATTGCTCGTATTGCAGCATTGCTTGTGGGTGAGGATCAAACACAATCTTGTATAGCTTATGAAATTGAAAGGCTTAGTTCAATGAAATGTTTAAATGCTTATAAAATTGTATATAGTGAATCGATTGGAGTTTGTTTTGATGTATCAAAGTTACTTTTAGCATTAATATAAAATTATTGTTCATTGGTAATAATCTCTAACATTGATTTTGTATGATTTCACCTAGCATTGATCTCATACAACACAATACAAAACAATGTATTGGCTAATCTGATTACAATATTCACACCACAGCTAACCAAATATAGTGGTTGTGTGAACTAACAACCAACAACAAAAGAAAACAAAGTTATGTTGTGTGAGATTCATAACACACAACAGAAATGAAATCATCTCTGTTGTCTGAGTAATCAACAGACAAGGGAGATAATTTCACTTCAGTTGTGTGTTATTAATCTCAGACAACAAAGAATAGGTAATATCTGTTGTGTGTTACATATCTCAGACAACAAAGAATGAGTAATATCTGTTGTGTGTTATGAACCTCAGACAACAAAGAATGAGTTATATCTGTTGTGTGTTATGAATCTCAGACAACGACGAATTCCTTCTTCTGTTGTCTGAATGTGTCGACACATCCCCGCGCATGCCATGCCAGGCACATGCCTGCGCAGAATTCACACAACGGAAACATGTATTCTGTTGAGCAAAGTATTGTCACACAACAGTGAAATCACCGTTGTGTGATTTTTCAATCACACAACACTCGTTTAGACCACAGTGAGGCTGGTCATCACACAACTCCAAATATCTGTCGTCTGATTAACTTATTGTAGTAGTGGAAGCGTTACTTTCGCTAGACTTGCAAAAGCATAATTAGCGTCAGTGCGTTGTCAACCATGGACTTTCTGAGCAAACGCTTTATACCCTTTCGGGTGGGCCCCTGCTAGGCCCCCCAGGGAGTCCCCCACTCCCCGGCTAAGATAGACCTCATTTTGGTCGGTGTATTGTTTGTTGAGGGGAGCTACGCGGAGCAGAGGGTGTTGGGTAGCGAGCCCAATCTTTGGTACCCGAGTGCCGGGGGTCAACGTGCCTGATCAGGGCCGTCAAAGATTGTTGACGCGTCCCCTTACTTGTCCCAGATGAGCATATCTTGACTGCAACGCTGCGTGGCGGTCGTTGTCAGAGTGAGGCGTTTTACCTCGGGAATTGCTTCAGGCGGAGTTTCTTCCGCTGATAACATTTCGTAATAAGTACCGTGGGAAACTTCTGAGATGGCAAAGTGCCGCGAATGGTATTATTCTTGGAGGAGGTTGTCTCGCTTGCAAGATGAAAGGGAGAAGTTCCGCTAGCGGTGTGATACACTTAAAATGAGTGTCAATTTAAACCCTGCATCGAATTGTAGTATGAGTAAGTAGGGTATCGTTCTAAACCGGGGATTGGGGTATACTTCCTGTCAAAAAATTAAACAAATTAGTATTATTCACAAAGTATAAAAGAAAAATAAAACAAAGTATATATTTACAAAATTACAAGATAGGGGATTTCGAAAGTTGTATCTAAATCTAAATCTAACTACTAAATACAATGATCAATCAATCCATGAATCAAGATAGTAGTAGGGGACGAATAAGATGCATGATGTAGTCAATCACTATTAACACGAAAACAGAACACCAAATAATAATTCACGAATCAAACATGTCATAGAAAGAAATCAATCAAGAACAAACCATGAACGCATGTATAAGTTCTTATTACTTCCCTTAATTAGATTAACTAGATGAACGCACCATAATTAACCCTATTAATCATGCAAAGCTAGTGAGTGATCAATTCCCCAACAAAACACAATTAACGCATTAAGAACATGTGGAAGTTTGATCGATTTAAGAAGAACACACAAGTTAGAACGCTAATCTAGCATGCAAATCTCTTTGTTGATTTCCCTAAGGATTTATAGGTTTTCCACTTAAGCAATTAAGACCTAGAACGCTAGCATATCTTAATTAGGATTCAATTACATGCAAACCCTAATTGTTTCGAACCAACTAAGATAACACATAAAAGGTGGGATTAAAGCATAAAATCAACAAACAATCAATAACACATAGAGAAATCGCAAATCAATATCTGAAAATCCTAAAACGTTTATCATGCTTCATAGTATTCGAAAACTAAACATCAAGACATGCTCTTTATTCTAACAAAAAGTCGAAACATCCAATTAAAACAAAATCCAAGAACGCAAGTGAAATTGTTTACAAAGTTACAAGAACATAAAACCGAAAACAAAAGAATAGAGGTCATGGTTACACTTTTAAAGAAACTTCAAGAACGCAAGAAGGTCTTCAAAGGTGGTGGATGTTGATGAGGCTCACGGCAAGGATGGTGAATGGATGATGGAGCTTTGCTTCACAGCTTCAAGTCTTGAACAATTGGAGAGGTATCGAAATCTTGAGAGTAAAGGGGAGGAATTGCAAATTGATTCTGGGTTTGATGATATTTTTGAGTTGTGGAGTGTATGGACGTGTATGTAGGGAGAGAGATGGCTGAATGGAGTGAAGGAATAATGCTTGGGACATCCAAAATAGGTCTGTATAGATAGAGGAGCTCTAGATATCAAACCCTAGCTCTTCGTCTTCAATTCTGATTCTCCTTCCTTCTTTGTGTTGATGTAGATTTCTTTTTGAATTTTCTCATTGGTCTACATCATCATGGCTGCAATATATCCTCAAAATCAGATCAAATATGGAGTAGAGACCTTTCCAAACTCGTCCCAAAAGATATTCACGTCCGAAACTCTCTTTATTTGCACAAAACCAATTTTTGGGCAAACTGACCTCCGTGCACTAAATCGGCCATACCTTCTTCTAGAAAATTGATATTGACGAACCGTAAACATCCGTAGCTTTCCAACCATATATAGATCGCAATTTTCTGAGCTCTGACCTGTTCTCGGTGCTCTGTCGAAGTTGACTGATCTGCACAGGCAGATTCCTAAAAACTCTCCCTTTTTGGGATTTCCGAAATCTTCTTGAATATTCTTTTAATTATCACTGTAAAAAGGAATTATTTTGAGAAATAAACTCCTTTAGACGTCAAGAAGGATCTAGAACTCATGTGCAAGTCACATGCTTCAATATTTGGGCCAGGCTTCTCAATTGGACAATTTCAAAGCCCATTCCTTCAATTTCCGAAATTCCTTGTGCATTCTAGAACATTCTTGAACTATCTTGAGTCATCTTGAAGCCACAACATCTCCTAGCACCACCAGGACTCCTAGTATCATCAGGTTTCCTAGTCCAACTGGGACTCTGTCATTTCTCATCACTAGGCCAAAAAAGCTAACAGACAACGGACCAAATTCGTTGTGTGATTTGGACGATCTCCGTTGTGTATCGGAGCGTTGTGTGATGAAAAATGACACAACGGTGGAAACCCGTTGTATGAAACACAAACAGACAACACTTATTTGGTTAAAAGTGTTGTGCCTTCTCTCGGCAGATGGCAGCCATAGTTGCCGCGCAGTCATGCTGTGCGTGGCATGTGCATCCTTCAGACAACAGAATTTGTTCCAAAGCTGTTGTTGGAAAGCCTAGTCAGACAACAATTTTTTTAATTTCACCGTCGTCTGATATACCATCACACTTCAGTTGTGCAGTATGCTTGTTGTGTGAATTGGTTTTGGACAATAGAGTTTAGTTTTTACCGTTGTGTGATTGTAATGAATGCATTGTGTGAATGGCCTAATTTTGTGTATTCAAACAATGTTGAATTGCCACACTATAAAACTGTTGTACAGTCATTTTCATTTTCTATATTTTGTGCACAATAATGCTCCATTTTACCTAATGAACGCAATCAATTGGAAAGAAGACACATTACAAACCATCAAATGAGTAATCCAACCCATTCTATATACATCAAATGTTAAAAGGGAGCATTTCTCAATCATCCAAGCCAACATAAAAAAAAAAAAAGTATTCCAATACATGCCCATCTACTTGGGATATCCAAAACTGATACAAATTATTCCAAAACAAGATAGCATTCTAGTGCCATGCCATTATCAATATCAATAAACCATCAAAAATTAATATGATTATTGACAAAAATATGAGCAGCTGCTGCATGTAAATATTATATGCCAGAAGAAGCAGAAAACGGTGCGCCATCAATATTTTCCCTCTCTTTTGCAGAATCTAGAATGAGTCTGTAAAGCCTTCTTACTAGCTTGAGGATCTTAGTTATCTGCAAAAGCAAGAGGATAGGCTGGATTAATATAGAACTTTAATCTGTACATGTACGCACAATTGGGACTTTCAAAGTGATACTACTATGTTAGTTAAGTCCACGACCTATGTTATTAGCTGAAGCAAAAGAAAATACAAATCTCCAAAAACAACTTTAAGATGCATCCTAGCAAAATTTTATACATTCTGCAAAAACTTACCAGAAATTTGACCCTTTATATCCTGGTATTGGAGATCTCACAGAATGTGAGCAGATGATTATCACATTGCAAAATATCTAAACTCATGTTAATGTAAAAATGCAGCAAGTAGAATACATAATACAATAAATTGGAACAATTTAAAGTGGAACTCAATTCTTGTGGTCATTTTAGAGCTGAAGACACTAAGGGAAAACAATAAAGGGCTCTAAAACGACCTCTTTATATTGGAAGCAGAGATATAATACAATCTCCTCATAATACTTGCTTTCATGTCCTTATACTAACTCATGAGTTATGTGTAAGGAGACTGTATGTAATCAATATAGCAGCAATAGCACAAGGAGACTGCAAATTTCCAGAAATTGAAGCAACTTACATCAAACACTGCTCTTCTCATGGCCCATTGTATTTGATTTGGACGTTGACTGTTGTAGCTAGTCACAACTGCTATACAAGAAACATCAATAGATAGTACCTTGCCCATCTCAAGATTTTTTTGTACAACTAGCATCAATGGAGAAAGCCAAAAAAATTCTAAGATTAGTCCAAGTCCAACTAAGGGATCACTAGCTAGATTGGTCAAGAAAGAAACATTATTCCAAGAGTTTTCAACAAAAGTAGCAGAAGTTTGTCCTTTTTTTTTAGCATTTCTAATATAACATTTTACGAATTGCAAAGAATGATGCTGCAAAGAGCCTTTTGTATCTCCCACTCTTCTGAATGTCCTATGCATCTCCATTTTTACCATCACTGAAAAGTTTTATGAAAGAGTATTCTTGAAAAGAGAGGTTAAGATTTTGCTAGTTTTGTTCAAGAGACAATGTAAGAAGTTTATTTTGTCATGCAACAAAAGAAACTACAAATACTTTTAGTTTAGGATCTGAGGTTAAATTTAGAGCAAAAAGGGGGAGAAGAAAAGAAGAAAACAAGAGAGCTGGTTTGATTTAGCAAATAGATAAAACCACACATTTTAATTGACATCTAACAACTAAGAGACTGAACATCTTTGTAGAATCTGTGGCAGAATGCGTCAAGAAATGCTTACCAGATCCACCTGCAATTATAAATGCAAGCCCTTAGCCAGATAGCTTCTGTCTTAGAAAACCCTATAGTACATTAACATTGCAATCAAATAAACAAAGAAAAGACATGGAACTTTGAAAACAAATGAAGGAGACAAAATAGAAAAAAACAAAAGAAATTAATTAATGGTAGAAGCATGCTCAGGAAAAAAAAATGAAATATTTCTGAAACACCCAGTATCTTACCTCTGCATAGACAGAAACTACCAGACCTGCAATGAGATTGCAGTATACAGTTTAAGAAGATAGCCAAATAAAAAGTCCACCAATAATAACTTAAAAACTAGAATATACTCTTAAGAAGAGCTCATGTGGAACCTAAGGTTCAAGAAAATAAAATTAATAATCCGAGACCAAGTATCTCTGGCGATAGTCTTGCCAGCAAATTCATGTATCCCGCACAATCATGCATGTAGTTTGAGTCCAATTAAAGCATTTTATAAGAGGCGAGAGTAATGTTACAAACTTGCAACAACTGTTCATTTAAAATCATATTCAGCATTATAGGATTACAAACTAAAAAGGATAATCACACACCTTCAATAAAATTAAGCTTTGTCACAAGGTTAGCTCTTGAAATACCTTTCCCACTGTTTGCCTTGAAATCAGTACCAGCAAAGGCAATCAAGAAAAAATCATGTCTAAAGGAACATAACTGAGTGGAAAAACATAACTGAAGTCAAGTATGTGGCTACGTCTATGTTTATACTTTATAGGTTTGATTGGTAACGTCTGTCTCAATTTTCCAGCCATATCAAACTCCCTAATAGCATCGGAAACAAACAACCTCATTATTGATACTATCATTTTTATCTTTTCAACAATCAAGAAAGGCAGTAAAGCACACATATCAGAAACAACAATAAATTACTGATGACATATTAAAACAAGAGCAGTATGAAAGTAAATGTGATAGCAAGAAAGAAAAAACAAGATTACAAGCAGACCAGAAGCACACCAAATCTCACATGACAAACGAACCACAGAAGCCAAGAGGGGGAAAAAACAATCCAATCACATGTGTAGTAAGTTACCGTGGACAAATGGATGGACCAAATTCTACATACTCTGGCTTAGATATCCACATCTACATTAAGCAAACCAACAGTCAAATTTATACTAGAATCATACCACCTGAACAAAACACTCCAAGAATTCATGAAAATGGAAGAGCTGGTCATTTTATATGCAACGTATCTACAGATTTGTTCAACTTACAACCTGATCCTGATATGATCTTTTACAAGTCACAACCAACTTAGTAAACCCTTAGCCTCTAGTTTATTCCTCGAGAATACGAGGGAATCCACACATTTTCTAGTTTCGGAGTTTATCCTCTTAAATCCTTTTATAGAAAATTCAAATTCATCAACCAACAATTTCTATGGTTAATATAAATAATATCAAAGAAAAGTTCAAGATAAATCAAATATAAAAGAATGGTCATTGCTGGAATGTGCTCAGTGACGCCAACATATATATGGAACGTATATATGGAAGATGAGGGTTTTGAGAATTGAATATACCTAGAGAGGAATTGAGAGTTGGAGAGATAGATCTGCTTAGAGATTCAAACCCCTGTAACAATTAGTGTGGAACTGCAAATAGACACCAATGAAACCCGACATATAGGACCTCCTCATATAACATTCAGCAATGAACTCACTCTGAAAGCCAAAACGATAAAGTCCTATATGAGCTCTTAATTCACAATCGAAATGGCGCAAACCCCACTTGGTTTGCTCACTTACCCAGAATTGAATGATAGAGATAGGGAGTAATGGGCGGAGACACCGGATCGAAATTGGGGGAGATATCAAATTGTTGTTGCCTACGACCGCTTCCAGACCTCTGATAAGGCTGAATCAATTTGGGGGAGAAGGACATCGATACGCTTTAGGGGTGGGGGAGAAGGACATGGGGATCAGATTCTGCTTCAAGCATATATCACCATAAAATCTTTCTACTCATACATCAAAAATTGATCAATAGACCAATATGGAGCTTATGGCCTATTGTATCACCATAACAGAAGCAGTAACTACCACCCTAAAAACAAAACGCAACAAATTGGTATATCTGATACCTTGGCTTTAGGAGCAAGACGAGCCATGAGAGCTGCTGCAGCATTACCGGCATTATTTTCCTTGATGAAACTAATGGTGGAGTTGATGACCAGCAGAGTAATAATAACCACAAAATCTTGCCAGTCAGGAGGCTTCCCCTGCATACAGATAAACAAAGATCACAAATCAACAAACAAATCACCAAAAATGCAAGCAGTGTAAAAAAAATAGCAACAGTAACCCGAAAACTTGAAAAACTTGCTCTCTTGAAACACAACACCCATACCACACAATTGTGAGAACATGAAGAAGAAAACACAATTTGTGAAGAACAAAGAAAGGGGCTGTGAATATGAGGAGAGTAACCTGCTTTTCCTCAAGCTTGTTATGCCCAAAAATGGCTAATCTTTCTCAGCAGCCTCACTGCTGAGACCCTCTTTGCTACATCTCAGATTCTCAAGCAATGGGTATGTTTTCCTACAACCACAGAGTTCATGAACACCCATTTAAACCAAAACCACACAGCAAACCAAAAACCAAACAAAAAGCTTTGAAATTTTCTCAGATCTATATACCAAATCAATTGTTTCCTTCGGCACCGCGTCAAGCACTTCAGGCTTCTCCTCCGCCATCTCTCTCCTCTTCCTCTCTCGTCACAGCTCTACAGAATCATTAACACTCGAAAGATCAGAAACCAAGAACCAACAAGAACATCAAAAATACTCAAAATTTTGAAGAACCCAGAAGAAGCTGTAGCTTTTAGAAGAAGACAAGCACTAACCAGTTGTAAAGATTTGTTTTTGATCAGAATTAAAGGTTGAGGGACCAGTTGAAGAGAGAAGCACAGACGAGAGAGAGTGGGAGGAGAGAAAAAGTGGATCTGGAGGAATCTCTCTCCTCCATCACCGTGAGGGAAGTGAAATGAGAGAGCGGGGAAGTGTGGAAGTTTTTTAGCTGAAAACTCTCTAAGGCCAAAGTGGGAGTGAGAGATGGAAGGCTCAGGATTTTGCTCGAAGTGAAGAAAGGCTCGGGGTTTTGCTCTTAGACTAGAAAAACGAAAGTGTGTGTAATGGTGCCCTCGAGTTGTATAAGGCACCTCGCATTAATTTTTTTATTTTTTTTAATTACTCAGACAACATATAGAGTTATATATGTTGTCTGAAGTGTAGCAAAGCTGAGGGAACAAAGATGGAAATTTCCCGCCTGTGCAATCAAAATTTCAGTTTTGGCGTTGAGGTTAGACATTTCTCAATCACACAACAGAAATAGTTCATTGTGTTGTAGGAACTTGCAAGCATAACAAACCATTGAAGCCAAATTTACTCATTTTGGGGAGAGAATGAATGCCATTTTGGAGACTTCTCCAAATTTTGCCACTCACTTGCACAACGGCACATTAAAAACCATTGTATGATGATTTGCAAGTACACTCCTACAACACAAGTAACTAAACTGTTGTACAATTTAGTGGCATCTAGGGTACAATTTGGAGCCAAATTTGAGTCCATCTAGGAGGGAAATCCGCCGCATTTTTTTTTTGATTCACACAATAGATTATTCTTGTAACCGTTGTGCAATGACATTCTAAAAAAAAAATTCAGAATTTTAACCACCTTATACAACGTAAGTTTAGTAAACATGTTGTGTGATTCACTTTCCCACATCACACAACGAATTTTTTTTTTTCGTTGTGTAAAAAGTGTTGTATATTAAGGTTATTGGCCTAGTGCATTTCCGAACATCATTTTTCCGAGCTCACTCCTAGTTGCATTAGGATTTCTACTTCAACTGGGATTCCTTTTCCTGGTAAGATTGGGAAAGCTTCCATTTCTCCATTTCTTTCCCATTTCTGCGCCTCATTTCCTCCTTGCCTTCCTTTCCATCATTTCTAGCTCTTCTTAGCTCATTTCCTGCGTTTGGAGCTCAAATGTACCTATAAACACAAAACTAAGTCAGAAATGATAATGTTAAGAGAATAACTAAGTAAAATGTAGAGGAAATGATACTAAAAACATAGAAAATATTACTCCGATCACGGTGTTGAGCTCAGCGGAGACTCTCGCTTGCAAGATGAAAAGGGAGAAGTTCTGCTAGTGGAGTTGCGCTTAGCGGAGACTATCTCACTTGCAAGATGAAAGGGAGAAGTTTCGCTAGCGGAGTTGCGCTTAGCGGAGACTATCTCACTTGCAAGGTGAAACTGGAGAAGTTCCGCTAGCGGTGTTGCGCTCAGCAGAGACTCTCACTTGCAAGATGAAAAGAGAGAAGTTCTGCTAGCGGAGTTGCGCTTAGCGGAGACTATCTCACTTGCAAGATGAAAGGGAGAAGTTCCGCTAGAGGAGACTATCTCACTTGCAAGGTGAAAAGGGAGAAGTTCCGCTAGCGGTGTTGCGCTCAGCGGAGACTGTCTCGACGATTGGTATGCTTTCCTTTCGACGGTTACTTCGGATAGACGCTTCGTCTGACGGCGCTCGACACATGCCCGTCATGCATTGGGTTAGCGTGTGGGATAGCGTCTCCTCAGCACACCCGTATCTTCGCCATTAATGCGAGTAATTATGAATTTTGTAACCGAGGCGTCGTCTCGGTTAATCCGGAGAGTAAGTGCGATCGTGGGGCACGTGTATGGCTGTCGTGCGATCTCGTTTTTCAGCGGACGGCTTAGATTTGGTTGATGTTGACATAAAAGAAAGGGAAACCGAGTGGTTCAACACTTTCCATTCTGAGTTAATATAGTCGTCTTCCCGCTTTGCTCTGAGATCCCAGAAGAAGGTTCTATAATTTGTGCGAGGTGACTGATCTTTGGAGGACGGAATCCTCTTGAAGCGAAGGCGAGCAACATCAAGCATACCAGCGTTCCCATACTTCAGGTTGGTAGTTTGAACCTTGTCCCTGTTCTATTGGTTTTTCTTGCTTCTGTCAGTTTCTGTTTTTGGTATTTGGAGTGATTTCTTCCATTTTCCGGTGCATCTGAGGGTCTAGAACGATTTTTGGGGATGGGTTTAGGTGGGGCAGAGAGTTAAGGTTTATTGTTTTGCTAGATGGTCGAATCTGGGTTTTGAGTATATATGCGCTGTGTTCTTGTTTTGGCACTTTCTGGGTTTTCTGGGTATAGGTGTTCTTGGCAAAAATCTGACATAGGGATAGTTTAGATCTTGTTGGAACTGACTTGTTTGGGTTTTAGGGTTTGTGATGGCTAGCGGTGTAGAGATCTCGAGCAGTGAGGATTCTGGGTCTGACGTGTCGCTCAGGGTGGCAGATAGGATATTTATTGACTCGTTGCGTCTTTCTGCCCCTGTAGGAACCTCACTATCGGAACCACTGAACATCCAACCCTTACAAACCATACCGTGGGACGTAGTGATAGGTCGTGTTGGGCGTCCAGAGAGTTCTAGGGCAATGGAGGAAACTGCCGCCCGTAATCAGCGCGAGGAGAGGCTAGCGAGCAATAGCGGCGCTAGAGGTTACGCTGATGGGGGAGAGGCTGGCGGGTAGGAGATTGAGTCAGCATGGGTCCTCCGCGACGGTGTTCCAGTTGACGAGGCGGGAGGACCGATGACTGTTGCCGCCGTGAATCGGTTGAAGTGGGTGTTTCGGCTCCCAAGAGTAGTGAAGCTGCGTCCGCCGAGGAGGGATGAGAGGGCGTCGTTTTTGCCAGCGGGGCATGCCGCCGTGGACGAGGCCATCTTTCGCCAGGGAGTGACATTTCCTCTACTGCCGAATCTCCAAATCCTGGTTTGCGAGTTCTACCTTGCCTTCGGGCAAATTTGCCCTAATATGTGGCGGTTATTGATGGCGTTGAGCTCTTTGTGGCGCCAATCTAGCTGCGAAGGGCCGACCGTGGCGGAGGTACTCCATTTCTACGAACTTGTCTACGTGAGGCAGCAAGGGTGTAGCAAATAGGTGAGCCTCACTCGCCGCCAGGGGCCCCCCAAGCTGATAGAGAATTTGAAAGATTCGATGTCTCCCTGGCGAGCGACCTTCTGCGTTGCGACCTCGGGGTGGGAGTATGACGCGGGGGCGAATAAAGGGGTGCCGACATTTAGGATTAAGTCGGAGTTCCAACCAATCCGAGGATGTTGCCATACCCATTAATTCATATACCAGAATACGCAAGCCTACACGTCCCATACCGTGTACTTTACAGTTTTGCAACTGTGACTTGAATATGCAAACATATAAATTAATCCCCTGACTCAATAAAATCCCCCAAAACCCCTTTTGCTAGTCATCTTGTCCGAAACATTGATCTCCAAGCCCAAATCACCCAAATATATCGACAATTATACCGCCGATATTCTAAACCTAATTGTGCACACGGGCTCGCCTGAGCTTGATCCCTACAATGTTCAGACTCAACTACACAAAAGATAATTCCCACAATCACCAAATAAATATAATTTTCCCCCAACTCCTTTACACTTGATAAATAACAACCTCCATGAAAACATGCACTTGCATCAATCAACGTACATGTAGTACATGTAATTCAAATATTATCAAATAAATCATTCAAAAATAATATTAACAAGAATAACATATACACGAAGCACATAAAATCAACATCCAATCATAAAAAGTTTTCCCGAGATCCCCCTACCTTAGTTCCGATAATTGTGGACAATACAAAATAAAATCAAGCCTCCTAGGTCGTCAAAAAATAGTTTCACCAAATCTGAATTTTCTTTCCACCAATAGAAAGAGCTCGTCAAGACGAATCCGTAGCTTTTCGTGGATCCTGAATCGGAGTTACGGTTTAAAAGATATGCCAAAAACAAATCCTAGAGAGAGAAAATGGAACGAGAGAAATGTAGGAGAGAGAAAGCTCCGAAAATTGTGGGGAAATAATGATCTGGTTGGGTCCTATTTATAGGCCTGATGGAACCGACATAATAGGTAAAGTTTGTGGTTTTGGTCCATGAATGAATGACACCTGTCAAGGCTTTACTAATTTTCCAACACTTGTACGCCGCATGTCAAACATATAGCAAACTTTGTCTAAACAAGTGACATGTGTCCCATGACTGTTGTAATTGTGAGTGGCACGTATGGCTGCTACTCCTTGGCCACCAAGTCATGCTTTCGGCTAATAATGAGTCGCCACGTCGTCACCTAATTTGTTTTGCATCCAAACTTCAAAAATTCCTTAAAAATAGCTCGGGAACCCGAAAAATTCACCGAAAAATGCTGTGAACTAGTGGTGACATCTACTTTCCATTTCCAACCTAAAAAATAAAATTTGACTAACTTCAAAATTCAGGATCTTACAAAACCCCTCAAGAAATGGCGCTGGAGGTGGCCGGAAACGAGAGAATGAAGGCAGCTCCAAAATCATGAAGCCACCGTTGTTTCAGCCTTGCTGCATCATGCCCGCGGCGAATCGCCTTGAACCATTACCACAAAACGAAGGAGAAGGGAGAGACGGTTAGAATGGAACCGGTGGCGCGGCCAAAGGTGGCTGGACGACAAAGATATTGCCGGAAAACTGAATCTAAGTCTGGTTGGTGTTGGGAAAGAGAAATGGAGCTCAGGGTTCCAATTTTGGAAACCTAGGATTTTTTGTGATTTTTTTTTCTATTTATCCAAAAATGGAAACTTTTTCCGTTGGCCGTAACTTCTTCATACAAACTCCGATTTTTGCGTTCCACATGTCTACGAACTCGTATCAACGCGCTCTACACGTGAAGGAAGTTTTCGAGAAACTCAACGAATAAAAAGTCAACCCTTTGACTCCTCGAAAATAAAACGTTTCGAGTAATTATTCGTCCGAAACTCTTCTGCTCCACCATCAAACCACGAAATCGTCCTAACAACCAGTTAATAATTTGCGAAAATTAATAATGGAAATTCGGGGCATTACAGATGCTCCTCTGGAGAAGGCACTGGTTTTGGAAGAAAATAGAGCCTGAATATGCCGAAGAAGATAGCAGTACGCAAAATAAGTCAAAAGTGTAGCGATGTTGTAGCTTGTAGAGTATAATGAATGTGCATTCTAAAGGATCCCTCTTTCCAAAATTCCAAGTTTCAGAAACACTTTGAGCTTAGTAGGCAATCAAAAGTTCCAAATAAACTAAAGAAATGCATGCACTATGAAAAATGTTCAAACAAGATCATTCTATCAAACGTTTGATTAAACTGCCCAGAAGCTACTTGTCCTTCAGATGACCAACTCGGACTACATTTGGTCATTCCCCCTTTTGCAAAACTAAACTCAAAGCACCTGTAAGCCCCGACTACCACACTTTTATTACAGTAAAGCCATAGCAATGATCGACGATTAGAGCTTCACTCAAAGACATTGACAAGAATGAAAGGGATCTTCATAAGCACATATTCTGTGTGCAAACTATAAAAAAAAATGCCACACAACAATTTTCGGCTTATATGAACCAAAAACACATTCCCAGCAACAAGGCACTAAAACAAAGCTATATGTAAAGCAAAATGATCTACACCAGTATAAGTACTAATAATCTGAAATTTTATTCCAATAAACTTCAAAGCTACATATTCATTTTAACCATAAGATCGAAGACGAGCAACACTAGATGAACACGAAACAAACTCGATCCAAGCATTACTCTACGAGAACACATATAAAGATACCCAGACACATTACCTCTCCTTCCTCACTCTGTGAACCATGTCAACATTATTATACTACACGAATAAACATAGTAAACCCAGACTCCCAGCTTCTTTTTCTTCATTTAATTTGTTGAGAGAAAATTGCACACAGTGAGCGAAAATGTCACCCAACATAATTTCACTCGTATTCATTTAGTGAATAGAGTTTTTATTATTTCGGGTTCGACCCATTCATGTGGTGACCCGAGAGGGGGGTCCCACAGCGCCGCAACTCCGAGCCAATGAGGAATCGACATGTCACGAATGGCATCTCGATAGCTCATCAACCCGAAACCGCAAGGCCTTTTGAGTTTAGGTTGTTGGTTTACAAAACACTTTCTTGGACAAAAGTCACAAAACATTCTAGCAACCGAACAACATATTTTCGCAAGCGGAATTTAAAGTGAGCTAAAAGATTTGGGCTTACAATAGGAGCCCAATTTGGAAAATAACGAATCACGAAGTAAAAACAAGTATGAGAGACGCGCCCCAGGGTTACAGGTCTCTCGAAATTTTGTAGATGAGCGAATAGAAAACAAATAAACAAATAAATTAGTAAGAAAATAAATAACTAAGCTACTTCAAAATCCGATAAAGGACCAAAACCTTCCTTTTGATAAAACTAAAGAGAAATGCGCCAAGCCGGGCCATGTGCCTCCCCTGTACGCTTCCCGACCACATGCTCGAAACCTGCACACTATAGTAGGGGTGAGCTTCCGTCCTCGCATGCCCAATAGGGGCTGACCCAACCATGCTAGGTTTGAAAAATAATATACTTGAAAATATTTACTACATAATATTGTGCACGTTTATGGAAAAAATGCTTTAAGAAAAGTGGCAACCACAAACATTTGTTTTCTTTCATAAAACATGTGCAGTATGCTTCACACACTTGGAGCTCCGAGATACTTACCTGCCGGCTAAAGTAAATTAAATCAAATCGGTGACCGACCTGGTTCGTCCTGAATTCGAGAACCGGCCAACTACTCTGTAGTACTTCTGACTACAAGTAGCGAAAGTGTCCATTTCCTGGCCCTGAGTCTCCTATGACTGGTTCACTGTCTATACTCACTTTTTTTTTCGACAAACATAGGAGCACGGCCCCCTCCGGAGGTTCACGGTTATCGACACCGTGGGATCCCTAGGAATCTACGCGTCTAGGTCCCATTCACTTTCAGGTCACAAGTACAAACATACAATGGGTACAGTATCTCAACATGCAAGTCTAGCCTCGGTTTTCACAATAAGCAATTATCAGTTATGGAAACACGGATATCACGAGGCATCGACTAATGAACAACCAAAAACGTACTTGCAGGCAACATATTATGATACTAGAGCATTCCACATATAGAAAAGCCTCTAACAAGGAAGGGACAGCTCACCCTACCTGGAAATGCCGGCGTATTCCACACTCTGGTGCTTTCCGCTTAAGCTTCCTTAACGATCGTGTTTCCTAAACCATTACTTAGTTTGTAAGTAATTATCCAGGTAAACGTCATGATCAACTTTAAGTAATCGCGCACACTAAATCCTTTTTATTTCAATGAGGCCATTAATTACTTCTTTTAACCTTTACCAATTTGGGAAACTAACTTCTTTCTTAAAAAGGAAAAACGTCCTTATCGCTCCGCTAAACTATCGCCAATCCGAGCGACCAAAGTCGAGTCGATCCTCACATTTTACGAGGTCGGTCAACCCTGGTCAACTCTCGGAGTTGACTTTTGACCGTTGACTTTGACTTCTGACTTTTGACCAAGTATTCCCTTATTTACCATTATTTCTTATTTATCAAAAATAAATAAGTAAATAATTATAAATAAAGTTTTACTTTCACTTTTACCAATTTACTTCTCCTTTTTCACCTTTTCACTTTTACCATGAATTTCACCTCCACACTTACACTTTTACCTTTTACCTCCTTTTTACCGAATTTACCTTTACTTTCACCTTCTTCACTTTTTTACCAATTTACCAAGGTAAAACTCATTTAATCAAACTTTTACCATTTTCTTCATTTTCTTTTTCTTCCAAAAACAAACACATTTCTTTTCTTTTTCTTTTGGCCAAAACTACACAACAATAATCACCAAAATCTTCAACACCAATTTCCAATCCTTTGAAAATTAGACCAATAAAATCCTACTAATTAAACTCTCTTCAAATATCTAATTTTCACAATTTTTCCAACAACAACAATATCTCAACAAAATCAAAATCAACCAAATAAATTCCAAAAATTCTAGGGTTTGTCCAAAACCCATTCCTTACGCTTTCTTCTTCAAAACTCATGGCCTAATCCTCCTCATTGGCCTTCTTCACCTACAAATTCGTCCAACATCAATACCACAGCCAAAAATCTCGAAACAAGGTTGCATGGATAGATCCTTACCACAAATCCTTGCCAAACCCATAGCCTAGCCTCTTGATTTAGGGAAAATCGGGTTCATGCACCAAAAATCAAAAATGGAAATCAAAAACTCGAATTTGATAAGAAAGATGTATAGATCGAATGAATAGAGGCTACATTAGGATGGATAATACCTTGATTTGAACTTGGAAAGAAGAAATCACAAAAAGCCCCAATTTAGCTTCGGGTTCTAAGGTTTTTGGAGGGTTGGATGGCCAAATTTCTTGATTTTGGTTGGAGAAATGGAAAGAGGGAAGGAAGAGAAGAAAATCTGGAAATTTTGGTAAAGGATGGGGTTCCGGCGACGGTGGCGGTGCGGCGGCGAAGGCGGCGGCGGCGATTTCCGGCGAGAGGGTAGAGAGAGAGAGTCTTGGGTAGAGAGAGAGAGAGCTGAAGGAAAATGAGGAAGAGGCTAGGGTTTTGAGAGAACGTTTTCCCTTTTATACCTCTCCCCAAATTTAATTGTGAAATGTCTAAGTTGCCCCTCCTGTTGGGCCAATGGGCTTGGGCTGCTCCATTTCCATTTTCCATTTAATTTCCTCAAGCCCAATTCAAAAATACATCTTCAAACATCCTTATTTCTCCGACACTTCACCAAATCCATTCGGGAAATTTTTCCGGGCTTGTAACCATAGTAGCTCAACAATTAGTACTTAAATATCTGTTGAAACCTTGATAGAACATAAGTTCAATCAATTTATACCAACTCAACTCCTACTTCCTGTTCAAGTCATCTTACCGTTAGACAAGTGGTGACCGGATTTCACTCGTACCAACAACTTCCTATACATTTCCAATTAAGGGTCACCATGGTGGTAAAACTCGCTCAATTTCTCTAAAGAAGTCCATTACATGTATTCAATTCAAGCAATAACCAATTCCCCGAGGTAGCTAACACAATTCACAAGATCTTTCCTGGACAATCCTTAATATAAATCAAAGGACACCCGTCCAACATTTTGTATCACACCAAGCAAGATCTGGATCCGAACGTGGTCCCACCACAATAATGATCCAATCATTACTGAAGTACGTCACTTAAAAACAGGCTACAATACCTTCCACCCAAAATAACAAGAGTCCTGGTCAAGCCTTGACTTAAAATATTTCCGGAGCCAACTGAAAACTTATTTCCTTAAAATTATTCCACCAACCACTAATATCATATCACAACCCATCCGTCAGGCAAAACTTCCACCAAGAGCCTATCACAATTCAACCTTCAAGGCTCCGTGATTCAAAACTCGAATCAGATTCCGTATCACATAGTAATTCCGTTCGAACTTCTATGGACACCCAACAAAGTCATTACCGCTATTCCCCAATCTTATGTGTAACTGTTTCACTCAAAAGCGGATAACCAAGGACACCCATTTGCATAATATCACATACGAAGAGTTGATTCCAACTCTCCAAATTATTTACCGACCAAAGTCGCAACTCTATTATAAAACCTTAAGCATTCTTCCGATTCTCGAACTTCAAGTACATATCAACTGCAAAATCCCACTCTTGTTAATCTCCCTACTAGTTATCATCCAAGACTCAGGAAGACAAAACTATAAGTTGTGGTATCTGAAATCAATTCTTTTATTTCGAGCAAAACTATACCCATACACCCTGGTTAGGGTATGACTCAAAATGACAATTTCTAAAAATCTCATCCCACTTATATCTCTCAATTACTGTCGTCACTTCTCACTTGCCATCATCAGTGACCAAAGTCACTTGAAAACAAAGCCTCTAGCCATAACAACCCATAATATTTATTTAAATTTCTCTATTGTCTAACGGAGAGTGATGCGTACTTGACGCCGACATAAGGTGCCCAGTGGAGATCATTGCAATCTGGATTCCTCTACAAATAGTTTCCAACACTAAAATTCACAAAGAATCTCCATCGAATTCTAGTAATGTTCCACATGCCGCTTACAAGACCGATTGTGTCAAGTAACACAATCCCCAAACTCGATTCAAAGTCATAACCATCATTATTACTAATTCAAATTCCAACAACAATCCTGATTCTGAATCAATTATAATACTCAGAGACAGCCCAAAACAATGGACGCTCATCTCTAACATTCAAGCACAAAATCAAATTCCGGTCTCGCACCTCAAACCATGCCCCAACAAACTTGTTGGCATCAAGGAAGAGATACCCACAACATTTCCTCGAATCGTATTTCATAGCACAACTCGAATCTGTAGAGTAGTCTTACTCTACCATCAGCAGGGAAATGTGCAAAACATGCGAACACTCCGCTACGCAACGAAAATCCTAGGAGTTCGGCGTACAAGAGGCATAGCACCTAAAGGAACACCATCTTGACATGTACCTTACACACTTAATGAGTACATCAGCACCGAAGAGTAAGTAAACGATGGGGAACCGCTGCAGTCGGGCCATCACTCGGGAGGTACTGTGTAACATCAAGCGTATAAGGTAACAGGATAGAAACAAGTCTACAGAATCTGACAACCTAATGCTCTGATGCCAACTGACAGGACCCGCCCCTGGATTTCACCCCGAAATCTGAAGTGGCCCTGCGGGGCCCACTTTAGAAGAAATTCTACCAAAAATTTGGCGGAACTTCCCCTAAAAGTAGGCTACCCAAAACCTGTAGGAAAACATTTATACTTCTAAATCATCCATCCTTAATCTCCTGGAGCCATCTGCTCCCCAAATCACAACTCCAATTTCACAAATATCAGTCTCAACCCAAAAACAATATTAATCTCATAGGTTATCAGAGCAATACTAATCCACTAGGTAACAAAGAAAACAAAAATAGAATGAGTACGCGGAAGCAATGCTGTTGGCTATGCCTCGACTCCATGTACGCCCGACCTCAACTAATTTCGCCTGCAAACTGGGCATTTGAAACCGAAGGGCCCAGGGGAAAGTACATAAAACGTTAGCGTGAGTGGACAAAAATAAATAATTGAAAAGAAAAAGGATTTTATACTTTCCCACATTTATTTCATTAAAAAACCGATGCATGTAACAATTTAAAGAAACACAACAATTTTAGTTCAGCTCAAGAAAACCGACTAGCCCCGCTAGCCACAACCAAGCAAAGAGAAAAGAACTCTGATACTCATGAAAATAAGACCAGCCCCGCTGGTTAAGGGAATCAGACTAGACCCCGCTAGCCCAACAATAATATAATGAGTAGGGGAAGATGATAGCCATACGAATAAGCCACTCAGGCTCGGGTGATAGCCTCCCAGGCTAAAGTACTCCCATATACTCCCGTTATATACCCACACGCCACTATGTGTAGCGATTAGGATACTGGGCTTCAGCATTACTGTCACAAAGACAGTAACCAGCGCCACAAAGGCGGACGGGCTTCGGTGATCCCATCACCTCGCCACAAAGGCGGAAGATCAATGCTAGCAATGATAATAGTCACCCACAGTATGGCAAAAGGGAAATCTGATAACCATAAATCCATAAATACATAAGGCTTCCCCAACTCTCGCAAATGAATTTCCAATGACGTGTCCCACACGCCAAGAGTATCTCCATAATTCGAAACAAAACCAATTCCAAAATCATCATTGAGGCATTCCCAATGCCAAAACCGAAAGTCGATAAATAAACAAGAAATAATTCCATCAAAATCCCATTTCGAAAATCTTTCAGAAATCTCAAATCGACGAATGAAAATAAATATTGAATTCCGGAAATCACCTCGGAAAAATAATTCGTCGAAAATCACAATATCAGAATTTCAAATAATAATTATAATCAATTTCTGAAAAATCAATTCATATTCTCAAAAACAACTCATAAATCTAAATCCGAGCATAATAAGTTCATATCCGAAACTCATGAAAAATCAATGTCAAATTATAATCCAAGACAAAATATCGTGCTCGATAATTAAAACGATAATTAAATAAATCAATAATTTCAAAATAATTGCATGCATCATTATTTAAAACAAAAGTCCACTCACAGTACTATTCCGACGATCACGCATACGAGTTCCTTCATTGAGCAATAGCTCGGTACGTCGCCCTGTACACAATTATATTCTGTGAATAGTTATTCAACAAAATAATACGATTCCTAAAATCAATTCCCCATAATTACATCTCCACTTCTCCTCGGATTCAACCCAAATTATACCACTAATACCAATTCGTTAATTTAAAAGTTCCAAGGCAGAACCGAGAGATATCCGACGGTCGGATTCTCGTAATTCGATAATCGAAACCCTAAACTTCAAAAATTCATAATTAATTCCAAGTTTCTCCAAAAATCACCAAACATCACATACAAGCTCTACAACATTTATAGAATTTAATGGGCTAAAAACTGGAATTAAAACACTGCCCTACAAGCCTCCACGCGTCACCTACAGTGGCGGCGCGTGGGGCCTACGCTCCGGCAGCCACCACCTTCGATGGCCACCAAATTTTGGTAGCAGCAACATCACAACAGACCCAACAAGTTTCTCAACTACAGCACATTCCAATTTTACCTTTAAGTGCTCGAAATTAGCCGGTGAAGAAAACCCAGAAAATTCAAGAACCCTACGATCGGGTTCTGATTGATTCTCCCTCTACACTGCAAATCGTGGCTCAAGGCTAGGGGGAAAATGATCCTTGACGAAAACCGCACCTTCGACGCCGGTTTGGTGGCCGGAGACGGTCAAAATCGCCGGAAATCGACGGAACTTCCAAATTGCTACAGTGAGCTTCACGGCTCAAATCCGAGCTCCTCCGGCCGAGTCATCGAAAAACACCACCGCAGGTGTGACAAGGAGGAGGAGGCGAGCTTGCCGGTGCCCAGATTCCGTCGTGGGGTGGCCGGAGGAGGAAGAAATCGGTGGAGGAAAAATCAAGCCGAAGAGGAGGAAAGGATCGGGGGAGAGGAGAGAGAAAACTCGATAAGTTTCCGAAAATGGAAACTTACCACAGTAGTTTTCTCCTTTTATAGAAACTTACTATGAACAGTAATTTCGTATTTCCCTCATAACTTTCGCATACGAACTCCAATTTTTACGTCCCACATATGCACGCGCTCAGTTTAACGTCCTCTACAACTTTCATGAAGAACATTTTCTCAAATTTTGACCCGACCAAAAAGTCAACTTTTAGGGCCGATACAAGTACTGAAACGATAGTAAAAGTGAAAGTAAAGATCATTTACCGTCCAAATGGCTAGTAAACCGGTGAATTCAGGTTCGGGACGTTACAATTTATGTAAACCGAAAAGCCTTTTAAATCGAAAACTCAGTTTTCACTTACCCATGAACCGTAGCTGATCAAGTTCATATTTTTCAACGCAATTATTCATTTTCAATAATTAATTTCACAATATAACAATTAATTCTTATAAACAATAAAGTGAACTTCGTTCATAAAAGAATGTCGTGAGATTTGCTCACATCTAAATCTCGCTACGTCATCACACACAGAACGAGATAAAGCACAAGCCACAAAATCCCGCTCAACACAACTTGATCAAACACCTAAATAAACCAAGGTCTGAACGTAGTACACAATGAAGTACAGAAAAATGTTTAAAGCTCAAAATGTATACTTGTACTAAAAACCGAAGACTACATCAATCGAGGCTAAACTTCATTCGAGACAACCTAAGATCTCTAAACACTTCTAGGATCAATTTTGACGAAATAGAGGGAAGAATTAAAAGATCGTATTGAAGAACTGAGATTAATAGAGCAACCCACTTCTCCGAAAGACGCCTGGCACGCCATCATAGGCCACTTGTCCCACACGTCGGGAAGAACTTCAAAACTAGCACAATCTTAATAGTCAAATTCAAGAGAATAAGATAAGAAAGATTAATACTTGGTACTGAGATCAATTCCGCTAGGATCAAGCTAGATCGCCTTCGAAAGCTCGTGGTGGCTAAAAGCTCCCGTCCAAAATCGGAGCTCAACAAGTTGACTCAATCTTTAAGGCTAATATGAATAGAAGGAAGAGAAGGAGAGCTTCAAAACCCAACCAGTTTTGCTCTCCAATCCGCCACCAAACGTGAAAATTGGTGGACGTCAAGGAGTGCCGGTCTTGGTCGGTGGCTCTGCCAGACGGATAAGGAAAGTTTTGGTCTGGTCAAGCGCGCGGTTCGGCCGGGTCGAGATTTTCATGAGACAGAGAAATTCCATAAATTTCTAGAAATTAAATTTTTGAAAATGGAAACATCTAAAGTTTTTCTTTTTTCTATTTATAGAGAATTTCTAAAAGTAGTAAACCGTAACTTTTTCATACGATCTCAAAAAATAGCGTTTCACATGTCCATGAACTCGAATCGACATGCTCTACGATTCACAAATGTTTTCCGAGAAACTCAATAAATAAAAAGTCAACACTTGACCCCTCGAAAAAAAAAAGATTTCGAGTAAATATTCGTCCGAAATACTTTTACCTCACTAACAAATCGACAAAATAATACTAGGATCAACCAATCGTACAAAGAAACACTTTATTAATATCCAGAATTCTCAAGAAACTAATAATGAATTTCAGGGGTATTACACTGGGTCATTATGATTAGGAAACATGTTGCTCGTATTAGTAATGCATTTGATTTCTATAAGCTCCAACATGGCTCAAATCTCAAATGATTAACACCTCTAAATGTTGTACTTATTGGTCGATTAATACTTCATATTATTTTTGGAACATACAATCATAGAAATAGTAGCACAATATAAATACCAGCACAATCTTAATATTCAAATTCAAGAGAATAAGATAAGAAACTTTCATACTTGGCACTGAGATCAATTCCGCCAGGATCAAGCTAGATCGCCTTCGAAAGCTCGTGGTGGCTGAAAGCTCCCGTCCAAAATCGGAGCTCAACAAGTTGACTCGATCTTTAAGGCTAATATGAATGGAAGGAAGAGAAGGAGAGCTTCAAAACCCAACCAGTTTTGCTATCCAATCCGCCACCAAACGTGAAAATTGGTGGACGTAAAGGAGTGCCGGTCTTGGTCGGTGGCTCTGCCAGACGGACGAAGAAAGTTTGGGTCTGGTCAAGCAGTTCGGCCGGGTCGAGATTTTCATGAGACAGAGAAATTCCATAAATTTCTGGAAATTCAATTTTTGAAAATGGAAACATCTAAAGTTTTTTTTTCTATTTATAGAGAATTTCTAAAAGTAGTAAACCGTAACTTTTTCCATACAATCTCAAAAAATAGCGTTTCACGTGTCCATGAACTCGAATCGACATGCTCTACGATTCACAAATGTTTTCCGAGAAACTCAATAAATAAAACGTCAACTCTTGACCCCTCGAAAAAATAAAGATTGCAATTAAATACCCGTCCGAAATACTTTTACCTCACTAACAAATCGAGAATTCTCAAGAAACTAATAATGAATTTCAGGGGTATTACACTGGGTCATTATGATTATGAAACATGTTGGTCGTATTAGTAATGCATTTGATTTCTATAAGCTCCAACATGGCTCAAATCTCAAATGATTAACACCTCCAAATGTTGTACTTATTGGTCGATTAATAATTCATATTATTTTTGGAACATACAATCATAGAAATAGTAGCACAATATAAATGAAGGCAGATCCCAACAACCAGCTCCTTACAAAACAAAGGGATAAAATCGAAGAGCCAAATCAAAGAGCAAACTGAATACAAAAGACAAAAACCACAAAGAATGAGATGGACTACTTATCCAATGATCCCACACTCCCCCCCTTAAGAAACTCGATAACATAACTGCCACGAGGAAGCGGGAAGATCTTTGTTTCAACGAAACCTACGGATTTGGCAAGGATATCAAATTCAGCTATTGTTCGCTCCTTACCACCAGGAAACAAGGTCATCATGATTACGTCATAGTAGAGTATGCGCTTCATTTCTGGGGTATTCTCAACTAGTTCCGGCATTACATATTGCTCAATAACTATTACCTTCCCATAATCCGGTATTGCCTCCCAACAGTTTCTCAATATCTTCTTACAGTGTTCATCATCCCAATTATGGAGTACCAACTACAAACATAAACATTCATACACTAAGTATCATGTAGCACATTGGATATATTACATAATGTTTGATCCAAGATTTGAAATTTGATCAGTTTTCCATTATATGAAAAGGATGAACAAGCTAACCATCAACATGAGTGACTGCGTCTCTGGTATTAACTCAAACATATCTCCACTTACATGCTTTACACCTATATATAAAAATACATATAATCAATGGTTTAGCATATAATATGGTTGACGATTAAAAATCATTAACTTCATAGGTATGTATAAAAGAGTATTCTACAGATATTGATCGTGTGCATGATCCTAAATGTAATTATACACATATAACCTTCTGAAGTAGGTAAATGAAAAGTACGTGCAGATGCATATGAGATGATGATCAATGTAATCACCTATATATGTTCACATACTAACCTGGCAACTTAGGAGCTTTAGATATAACACTTGGCAAATTGAAGTTGATTCCATGGATGTGAGGATACCTAGACACTATCTTGGCAATCGTAGTTCCATCACCACCTCCTACATCCATCAGCTCCTTCACCTCTTCGAAACCTTTGTAAACCTCAAACACCTTATGATCAAAATATAGGTAAGAATTTAGTCCCATCACCTTGTCAAACAATTGGCACAACTCAGGCTTGTTAGACATGTAGTCATAAAAACTCTCTCCATGGGCTTTGAGAAAGGGAGAACTCTCCGGTTCAAGCACCTTGTACTTGAGCATGTAGAAGCTCTGTGCAACGAACATTTCGGAGCCAAACGCAACAACTGGAGAAAAGGAAACTCCATCTTCATTCTGGACTAGGCAAAGTGCTTCCTTTGTCAGCCCATATCTTGTTTCTTTCTTCTTATCAATAGGGTTTGGTGTTACAAATGTGGATAAAAGAGAATGAACACTCAAAAGTTTGAGAATTCGCTCCAAATTCTCACCTGCTAAAGTTGGATTTGTGTTGGGAATTTGTGAAACAATTTCTTTTGATGTCAGATGAGCTCCGGGACCTGATTTGGCAATGATGTTGAACACATTGAGCTCAACTGCAGCTCTCAGAGTCATTTGAATGGTGAGGAAATTTGCCAAACCCCAAGCTGAAGCATGATTTTCTAAACTTCCAAGATTTTCCATGGTATTTTTCTTAACTGGGTTGTTCTAGCTAAGCTTAATTTGACTTATGATGCAAGAGTTAAGCTCCTAACGATATATAAGCCAACCCACCATGTGATGAATTGACTTTCTTGACTAGGCCTCAAAAGAAACTCATAACATTAATCATACATTATATTCATGACATTATTAAATAACATACCTCTTGAATAGGCAACAAAAAATCACATAACAATGAGGTAC
The DNA here is from genome assembly GCF_958449725.1 of Rosa rugosa. Classification (NCBI taxonomy): domain Eukaryota; kingdom Viridiplantae; phylum Streptophyta; class Magnoliopsida; order Rosales; family Rosaceae; genus Rosa; species Rosa rugosa. The sequence continues at coordinate 33,506,441 of NC_084821.1, read as the reverse complement.
ATAAAACTATATACCTCTTGATGACAAGGTATTAGAGAAAACTCATAACATAAAACAACCTACCTCATTATAGCCATGAACATTATTAAATACCATACATTTGGAAGAGGTAACCAAAGAAACTTGTAGCCACTATTCTAGAAATCATTAGGCGGTAGACGAGGTGGGGAGGGGCCTGGCACCTAATTGCTGAGGCGGGGATTAGGCGGGCACTTAGGCGGATAGTTAATTTATTTTAATTCTATTATATATATAGGCCATTTTATGGGATTTCTTGTGGGACCCACTTTTCGATCGCATTTCGGCATCTCGACCATTCAGTGTTTTGCTCCTAATGTATAGATCAAATTTGAAAATTTTCAGCCAAATTGATGATTGTTAAGGTATCAAACTAATTTAAATCATTAGACGAACCAAATATGTCCAACCTGAACCGTTCATTTTATATTTGCAAATCACATTTTTGTGTGCCTTACAGATTATCAATTTGGCTGAAAATTTGCAGAGATGATCTACCTATATATACCTAAACACTGAACGGTTGAGATGTGTATATGTGATTGAAAAGTGAGTCTAATAAGCTATCCTTTAAAATGGCCAAAAAAAGGGAACCCTCAATAGAATGGCCCGACATTTTTATATATAAGGAGTGAGGAATTCCTTTTTTTGGCCATATATATAGACCCACACACACGTGTATATATGTGTCTAATTTAAACAAAAAGTTAAACTTAATTAGCAATAATTTATTATTCTTAAACCTGGCATGCCTAGGCATCCCAAGACTAGTCAACGCAACTGGCCACCTTCTAGCGCCTAGGCGGCCACCTAGAGGGAATTTTAGAATATTTCTCATAGTGTAAATAAAAATAAAATAAAATTATAAAAAAGTTGGTAGATACTAAATTTTTAGACCTTGAAAGGCACATCTACTATCTGATACATTACTAAACAAACTAGCAACTTCAAAAATACGTCTGTATCAGTTCTCTTTATTGTATCTAGTTTTTAGTTTATATTATTTATTTAAGGGTTAAAATCTGTCTAATTCCTAACATTTCAATTTCATCTAAAAACTGCCGGACGTCTAAATTTTTCTCCAATAGGTCCACTTCGTCCAACTATTCTGTTAACTGGCTAACATGGCAGATAACTAGACGCCAACTCAATGCCATGTAAGTGTGGCGGATTGTAAAATATCTAAAATACCCAAGTCTTCACCCTTTTAATTTTTTTTTTTTTTAAACTAATAAATTAAGCAACCCAGCAATTTCTCTTTGCATTTCGCAAAGCTAGAGCCATGGCCTCCATACATCTCCTCGACGGCAATAGCTCCCAAAACCCTAATCATACCCAACTCCCGGTCGTCCTTCCCTCCACCATCGCCACCCGATCGGTCTCTTTCCCCAAACCTAAATTGACAAACATCACTTGCATGTCCTCCGGCACGCCAACACTAGCCACAAATCGGTTAATCTCAGCCTGAACCCAAATCGGCTTCATCAAATTGGAGAACGACGACGAGGATCTCTTCGTCTACCAATCCTCGATCCTAACCGAAGGCTTCCAGACTCTCGACGACGGAATTCCAGATCGAGAACGACACTATCTACCTTCAACAAAATCATCACTGCCCTTAACGTCGTCGCCAAAGTCGACGAACCCATGTTTACATGTCCTTCCTGGTTTGTGTTAATGATTGGATGGGTAGTGTTAATCATTTGCTGGTTTGTGTTTTCTAGGAATGTTTGAACTTTTTTTTTTTGGGTGATTTTGATAAGATATTTTGGGTTTGGGGCTTTGTTATGGCCTTAGTCCTCTTATCTCTTAGAGCAAGTCCACCGGTCTGGTATTGACCGGGCAAAAGCATGGATTTCTGACGTGGTGACCGGGCATGTGGAGATTCATCCCTCCACCGGTTGGTTTTTGCCCAGCTATACTTTGCCTTTCGATGACCCAGGGCAAGAAAAAAGCCAACTGCATGACTAATTTCTTGACCCAGCATGCCTGGCTGCCAGCATGCTACTGAGCTGACGACAGCGACCGAAAGCAGAAGCAGACAGAGAGCAGCAGACGCGTGGAGGCAACGCACCAATGAGAGAGGAGAAGACGCAATTGCTGACCCCATCTGCAATTGGTTGTCGCCTAGCGATAAGAAATGGCGGAAGAGAAAGGCCACGTGGAACCTAGCCGTTGGGCAAATAGTAAATTTGAAAGCAACGGTCAAGTCATCTCAGCCGTCTGTTTCAATTAACTTGCAGATCTGACGGCAACCAATTAATATGTATATATATTAAATCAAACGGTAACAAAACGGTAAGAAAAAAAATTCTAAAAAATTCTAAAATTTTTTCTATAAATACCTACAATTTTTTCTAACATCTCACACCCAAAAAATCTGATTTCATAGTTACACCTTCCTCCTCTTCATATAGCTCTCATCATCCAAAATTTTCATTATCCAATATGGCCGAACAAAGGGGAAGAAGCACACGTCCAGTGCCCGGACAAGAGGGAGATCAAAGTGAAGATACTCAAGATAAAAGGAGATGGACGGATGAGGAAGATGTTCAATTGTGCAAGTCTTGGAAAGTTGTAAGCCAATGTCCGGCTGTGGGCACAAATCAGAAAAAAAACGACTTATGGATGCGCGTGAAGCGACATTTTGACGCAAATTGGCCGCAGAGCCGATCAACCCAATCTTTGCAGGGAAGGTGGAAAATTTTAAAGGTTGAACTCTTTGAGTGGCATTGTGCATTAAGGCAAGCGAAAAATTGGTACAAGAGCGGTTCGAATGCGGTTGATGAGGTATGAATTTGTTGATAAATCATTTAATTTGTTGATACATTATAGTAAAATATTACATGATAAATCATGGTGAGATTATAAACTCGTTTTAATTGTAATAATTGTTTTTCGTTATAATTAAAATAATTAGTTGATAAATAATGATGTAATTACAACGATATTTATATTTGTACTTATTGATTTTTATTGTAAAACGGTGAGATACTTTCTTATTAAAATTATGACCTTTATATTTTTTGGTAAATCATTTAATTTGTTGATACATTATAGTAAAATATAACATGATAAATAATGGTGAGATTATAAACTCGTTTTAATTGTAATAATTGTTTTTCGTTATAATTAAAATAATTAGTTGATAAATAATGATGTAATTACAACGATATTTATATTTGTACTTATTGATTTTTATTGTAAAACGGTGAGATACTTTCTTATTAAAATTATGACCTTTATATTTTTTGGTAAATCATTTAATTTGTTGATACATTATAGTAAAATATTACATGATAAATAATGGTGAGATTATAAACTCGTTTTAATTGTAATAATTGTTTTTCGTTATAATTAAAATAATTAGTTGATAAATAATGATGTAATTACAACGATATTTATATTTGTACTTATTGCATTTGTTATTATTATTTTTTTAAATTACGTAGCAAGATGAAGCACAGAAATTGTGGCATAACGGGATGAAGAAAAAAGGGAAGACCAAAAGACACCTGTTTCAGAGTTTTGATAGTTACGCTGTTGTGGAGGGCTTTGCACATTTTAAAGACATCCCTAGCCATACATCCAGAGGAACATCAAATGTAGGAAGTCAACATACGCACACACAACCAATTGCTGAAAATTCCCCCATCAACTTGGACATGGATGTAGATGAGGTAATTGCAGGTGAAACTGCAAATCCTAATGTGAGGCCTCAAGGAAGGAAGGCTGCGAAAGAAGCAATCCGGAAAGCCAAGAAGGCAGCGAACAACCAAAGTCCTTTATCAAGCAGTCTCGAGAGTATAGCGAACAACCAAATAGAGGCAACCAAGGGCAAGAAAAAACTCGATGACGAATTCGCTCGAAGTCTCCAAGAGGAAGAGAAAAGAGCATGTATCCTCTTGCAAATCGAAATGCGAAAAGAGCAACTCCTATTTCAAGAAAGGCAAGATCGAATTAAAGAGATGGAAGAGCGTATTAAAGAGAGGGAAGAGCGTATTATGGAGATCGATACAAGTAAAATGACGCCAAATAAAAAGCGTTATTGGTCAAGAAAACAAAAGAAGATAGCGGAGAAAGAAGATCTTGACGAGCAGCCGCCACCTTCTATGGGTGGATACTATCCGCAACCCAATTTTGGTGGTGCATTCCCACAACCAAATGTTGGTGGTGCATACCCACAACCTCCTTACCCCGGTGCATACCCACAACCACCTTACCCCGATGCATCCCCACAACCTCCCTTAACCGGTGGATTCCCACCACCTCCCTTCACCGGTGGATTCCCGCAACCCCCTTACCCCGGTGGATACTCTCCGCAACCACCTTACCCCGGGGGATATCCTACACAACCACAATTTTCACCTTTCTCTACGGGTGAGTCCACCAACCCGTACCCTAACCTTAATGATGAGCCTTTAAACACAAATTACCTTTCTAGAGAGGATGAGGATTATGATTTGAATAATTAGGTTATTATGCATGTTTGTTATTGTATTGTACTTTTTCCTAGTTTTTCATTTATGTAAGCGACAATTTAATGAAATAAAAGTTGTATTTGGAAATTCCATGTATTAAAGCACACACCTTATATTCAAATAAATAACACATAATAAACATAATACGATGACGAATTCATATCACATTGACATAAAAAACATAGACATTGGGCAAACTAAACCCTAAAAATTTCAGTAAAATGAACAGTGAATTTAAATAGTGAAACCCACGATGAACAGTGAATTACGTGAACAGTGCTGTGAACAGTGAAAAGGGTGAACAGTGTTGGCCGGGCAAGAAAAACAACGGGTGCAAACCCATGTCCAGTGGCAGTGAATAGTAGCTTGACTGGTCGAATTCTTGACTTCTCGACTTTGCCTTTTCTTGACTACGGGTGGACTTGCTCTTAGCTCTTTGCTTAATATACTCAAAGTCTCTAAATTCGATTAAGATAAGACTCCAAGTTTCCAACCTACGTGGGTCTTCTTGACCAGCTATTAATATTATAGTCATTTTTCTTATCTCTGTTTGGTCTTTTCAATCATTCAATCAAATTTCTCAAACTTTGAAATTGAAATTAGCTATTAGTTCCCAATTCCACTCAGTTTTGTTCGCTTTGTTTTTTTAATCCATGTTTCAGTCTTTAAATCAAAGCTCTTAACTTGAACCAAAACCCACATCATGCCTCGGGTGAATAAGAAAGGTTGGGTCTTTAGTCAAAGATGACAACGTTGAGGGCTCAATTGGCTCGTTCATCGATTTTAGAGGTGTATACCACTACTACAAAAAGTTAATCACACAACGGAAGAGAAATTGTCTATTGTGTGTTTAATTGAACTTTATTGTACAACGGTATTAGTGATGTTCTATTGTGTGAATGTCAACAAAGTGATAGCTTTTTTCTCAGAACTACATTGCACAACACAATTGAGTATTGTCCATTGTCTGAGTCTTAAAAAATTTAGCGGTAGATTTCCCTTCACTCTGAAGTCCTGGTTACCTCTTGAAACACTGAAATTTGGGCTATTAGGTACAACGGTATAACTATTTATGTTGTATGATTGAAAACTGGGCGCCAAATTTTGAGGAAGTCTGCTTGAATGTCTTCCACTAGGTGCACCTAGTGCAAGCTATAGAAATTGAAAAACAGATGTAAGCTATTCTGTTGTGTGAACTAGGAACATAAGCGGCAAGAATTTGAGCCAAAATGTTGTAGGCGGCATGTTTCCCTCCATGTTTCTACATTTTGATTTTTACGTAGTGCGCACTCATATGACAGTTGGTGAGGTTCCTGTTGTGTGAGTAACTTTGAGAATTTTTTGCTAGGTTTAATATACCTTTCGAGTACCTCTCGACACTCTCTCGACAAAACGAAATGAAACCCCTAATCAGTCCTCTCTCACAAACCCTAAATCTCAATCCTCTCTCACAAAGCCTATTTGGATCTCTCTCACCATCTTATCTCTCTCCGCGAAACCCCTCTCTCTCATGAAAACTCTCTCAGTCTCTCGATCTGCAACCATGGCATTCGTCTTAATCCATCGCATAAAACGATGGCCTTCGTCGTTTCAGCCGTCAATCAAGAAATCTCTAAACTCTCCTAAAGTCTAAACCGTCGCCATGGCCATCCTTCCTAATTCTCTGATTTGTTTGACGGAGGAAGGATGGCCATGGAGATGGTATCGACTTTATGAGAGTTTGCTTCTGAGTCGAGGTAGATTTCTCTGCCATGAGCCTCAGAGCCGAAGATCAAAGCCAGATGCAGCTCATTGAACGCAAAGACATCGATGATGAAGACAACCTCTTCGAAGCCATCGATAAGCGTATGCTTCACAACCATTCCGTTTCCCTTTATATACTTCAATTTTCGATTTCGATCATTTCACACTGTTAATTGAATTTCTTGATGATCACAAAACTGCCTCAGTCTTTCATTAGTTTCCGAGCTGAACTGGATTTTCAGTCAATTTTCAAATTTTCGATGGATTTGCTTAGTTTTTCTGCTTTTGTGGAAATTGAGTGTGTTTTGGTCACGATTTTAAGATTAGACTTGAAATGTTCAGCAAAATTTGCTTCGGAAGTGACTAAATCGGAGTTTTAATGGACCGATGAGTTTTTGTGTGAAGTGATTGCTCAGGGAATCAATGTCGGAGATGTTAAGAAGCTTTAGAATGCTAGGATTTACACTGCAATTGGTTGATGATGCACACCAAGAAGGTATAGTGAAATGCACCTTTAATGTTTTGAAACTGTAAATAATCTGAAATGTTTATCCTTGTCATAATCTGAAATGTTTATCTAGAAGGTATAGTGAATTTAACCTTGTCATAATCTGAAATGTTTATCTAGATTTTCTAAAGTTCTTCGAGTGATAAGTTTCTTCTTGGTTTTCGTTATTGTTTTTTGTTTTTCAGAACTTTGGATATATTACTGGGAGTGATGCCCTAACCAGAGTAAGATTAAAGCTGTTTGTTGTTTTAAGCTGGCTTAAGTAAATGCAGTCTTGAAAGTTAGTTACTGTGGGGATGAATGCGAACCTCAGAAGTTGACTCTTGTTTTGGCATTTAGAAGAAATATGTGATTCGCATTACAACTGGGAGCCAAGCACTTGATGAACTATTAGACGGTAATCTTATGCTATTAGTTATCCAATCTAATGTTTATCATGCTCAATAGTTTGTTTTCATTTGATTTTGTATTAATAAATTGTAGGTGGGTTGAAACTCTAGCAATCACAAAAGCCTTTGGGGAATTTAGGTTTTGCTATATATATTTGTTAAAACTTTATTGTTACTTTTATTGTTTTGTTACCGTAAGAGATAAGGGGGGTTGATGGTTGCCGACAATAAAAAGAGGAGGGATGAAAGGTTAAGAAAAAGAAAAAGAAGGGGAGTGGAGAGAGAAGAGGCGGAGGGATCAGATCAAAAAATAAAAAAGTAAAGGGAGAGAGAAAGAGGAAGGAATGAGGATAGATAAAAAGAAGGGGCAAGAAAGGGAAGGAGAAGGGAGAGGCCGGTGTAGAGATTGGGTCTCTCAAGGGCTGCGACACATGAGTTATTGGGGGAAGACAAGGAGAAAGTGTTCAGCGAAGTTCAATTTGTTGTTCAAGGAGGATTGTGTTAGCAATTGACCATTTGGGATGTTCTGCTTTCAGAACAGAAGGGTTACTTTTCAAGTTGCTTAGCATCTTTTATTGTCTTAATACTGTGAGTGACTTTGTACCTGGAATTTATACTCCTTTGTTTTAATTTTTCTTTGTTGGTTTTACTTTGGCTTATTTAGAATCTATTAAAGCTTTTGAAGTGTTAACTAATTGGTTAGGTTAGGTGTTTGATGACATGAGTTTTGGAGTTATTTGACATTGCCACAAAGAAAGTCTCTTCCTAATATGTAGACATTGCCAAGCTTCTTGAGACTGGCTAGGAAGCTACAGCTCGAATTTGAGTAATTTCTTTTTCTTTTTCATTAGGGTTAATTCACTTGCACAGTATCAAGAACAAGTTCTAAGTTTTTGGTTAGTAATTATTTGGTATATGCATTTCAGGTAGAGCATATTATTAGAGAAAAGAATATGATGGTAGCTCAGGAGATCATTGAGCTATTTGCTGAGCTTATTTCTGTTTGTAGATTGAGGACTGCTGTTCTTTTGCTGATTACTTCCTCTAAATATATTGCAAAGAAACTAGGGCCTTGTGTGCAATGAAGGAAGTTGATCTCCTTCCTGATGATCCTAAATCTGCAGAAAGTATAAAGCAATATTGGAGCAGGTCTTTCCAGGTTTTATTGAAGCCAAAGGCAGTTGAAGGCTAAGAGCCATCGAGAATATGAATGTTTTTCATTCATGTATGACTAGCTAGGAATGCTCTTGTTTGGATGTATTGATGTATAGATGTTTGAATAATAGTACTTGAATTATATGGATTATAGTACTGTTTATATGGTAATATATCGAGCATTATTTCTGTTAATATTCTTCTTGTTGTCCAAGTTTCAGTCATACAACACGATACAAAATAATGTGTTGTACGACTAAAAGATTTCAATATTAAGGTTTTTCCTACAATAGTCATTGGCTGTTGGCCAATTTAATTACAATAATCACACCACAGTTAACCAAATATAGTTGTTGTGTGAACTAAAAACCATCAACAAAATAAAACAAAATTATGTTGTCTGAAATTCATAACACATAACAGAAATAAAATTATCTCTGTTGTCTGAATGAATCAACAGACAAGAGAGATAATTTCATTTTGGTTGTGTGTTACTTATCTCGGACAACAAACCAATAATTATACATGTTGTGTGTTATGAATCTCATACAAGAGTTATAATTCTTCTTTGTTGTCGATATGGCCATGTCAATGCCGCGACATTCACGGGCATGCCTGCGCAGAATTTGCACAATAGAAATAGCTATTCTGTTAAGCTAATGATTATTGCACAATGGTGAAATCACCGTTGTGTGATGTCTTAATCACACAACACTCGCTTAGACCACAGTGAGGTTTGTAATACCCCAAAAATTCGTTATTAATTTCTTGGAATTTCCTGGAATTAATAAAGTGTTCGTTTGTACGATTTCGTGGTTCGAGGGTGCAGCAAAAGTATTTTGGACGAATAATTACTCGAAATGTTTTATTTTCGAAGAGTCAAAGGGTTGCTGTTAATGCTCAGAATACCGCCACAAGGTGTCGGCTTCTGATAACGTGGAGGAGGGTCCAATCTTCTGATATGTTGTGAGTTCACAAAGTCCCGCTATCTGTCAAGAGAAATACAACAACGTCAAGAGGGGAGACCGCGGTTGGTGGTCTTCTCTCCTCCGATGCTAAAGTTAGACGATGTATTTATATTGACAAAGTAGCGGTAGATAGCTATTAAATGCGTAATGAATGAAGAGAAAGAAGTGGATCTTTTATAGGTGGAATAGTGAGTTACCTCAGTCTTGTTTTTGATGTGAGACTGATATGCCTCAGTCTAATGACTTTTTGTCTTTTCCACAGGGACGACTTTGGATGGCGCGTGTTGGCTCGTCAAGGCATGTTTCGGCCTAGAATTGGTATGCCAGTGAAGGTTAGCTCGCTGGGTTCCCGGAGGTCACACCATCAAGGTCCCTCCGACAAAGTGAGATGATCTAGTATGAGTGCTGATAATGGCCGGCAGATACCATGTAAGTACAGTTGCCTTTTTATTCGTTGAGTTTCTCCGAAAAATTTCCTTCACGAAAGTCGTAGAGCGCGTTAATACGAGTTTGTGGATACGTGGAACGCGAAAATCGAAGTTCGTATAAAGATTTTATGGCTTTCGGCTAGGGGTGTAAATGAGCCGAGTTGGAGCGAATACTAGGGTGATCATGTTCGGCTCATTTGTTTTTTATCGAGCTCGAGCCGGGCTAAAGCTTGAATTTTTTTTTCCATGCTCAAACTCAGCTCGACTTGAATATTTTTCTTAAGCCTGAGCTAGGCTCGGCTCCGCTCGATTTATTGGACGAGCTCGAGCTTGAATAGACTAGGTTGGATTCATTTGACTTTAAATTAAAAAAATAAAAAAGGAAGAAAGAAAATTTAAAATAATAATCTAAAATTTGATGTCTAACCATCACACAAATTCCATTTGACTTTATTGTAATATATTTTACTTAAAGTCTCAGATTCTCTTCCAATTGAAAATGAAGGTAATAAAAAAAAAGATTTGAGATTAGAAAAATTATACTTTTATTTATACTATAAATTTTCATGAGTCGAGTTTTAACAAATTACGTCAGAGCTTTAACAAGCTCGAGCTACTCATAAGCTAGACGAGCTGAATATATCCTTGTTCAAGCTCACTTCATTTTTTTGTCGAGCCTAATATTGAGCTCAAACTCGGCTCATTTACCTTTCGAACACGAGCTGAACGAGCTAAAATCGAGCCGAATACGAGTTGAACAACGAGCTGTATCGAGCCTATTTACAGCCCTACGTCCGGCCACCGTTGGCCAAGCCACCGATCGCATACTCTTCGTCTCTCCTCCCTCAATAAGTGTATGGTAGGATCGTCGCAAGATTCGAGCTATGGAAGGCACAACAAGGAGAAGAAGATCCACGGCGGCGCTCGACATTTCGGCCACTTCAAGCGACAATTCTTGAGGGCTTTTGGAGCCCAGAGGACGTAGATGCTTTCTCCCAAAGTGGCTTGCAACGATTCAAAGCGTGGAGATCGAATTTTGGAATTGAAATTCTAGGGTTTCAATCGGCCCTCTTCCTTCCAAGGTCAATTCTGGCCAATTGGCTTACAATTTGATTTCAGTGTAGTTCTGAAAGTTGTTGTACATGTTGTGAGGAAGATTTTGGCATAAGTATTGCGACCCAATTTTGGAAGTTGCCGGCGGCGGCGCTTGGCGGTGATTCTAGCCATGTCAGGGACAGTTTCTGGTTTTGTATACGATCTACTCGTTGATACGAGCATTTCAATATATACTACGTAAATTTTCGAGATCCTATGAATATGTTAGGGATTTTTACGGTTTCGTTCTTCTCGGTTTTCGATCCGTGAGGATCCGGCGCCGTCCGATCGACTTTTAGTTTTGTTGTAGTGACCGTATGAGTGTTCCCAGGACTTTGGGTGGTCTTAGATGAGGATCCGACTGTTAGATCGTCATATAATTTTGTGAGGATGATCCTAAAGGTGATCCGTGAGGATCTGACCGTTGGATCGTCGTATAATTGTGTTTTGTGATTCGTGTACTAAGTTAAGACTATTTTACTTAGGTGATTGACAGAGCATATTCTGTACTTTATCTCGGCTGTAAGAGAAGACGTAGCGGGATCAAGAAGTAAGTAAATCTCACGAGGTTCATTTATGAACGGAACTTCTTTATTATTCAGATTATTTGTTTAATGGTTAAATCGTTTTCGGGAATAAATATTTGTTTTAAATCATTTGAACTTGATCGTCTACGGTTCATAGGTAAGTAAAATGAAGTTTTATTATAAAAATGATTTTTCACGGGTTTTGTAATTGTGAACTATAGTTGGTAATGTATATGTATATATTTACATGAAATATATATCTTGGTGAAATTGTGTGTTTAGTTCACTATTGTTGTGCAATGTGATGTTAAGAAAAATAAATGAATTTGGAAAGAAAAGATGGTTTTGTCGGCTTTGAGGTTTGAAAGTAGGTATGATTTTGGGGATGGTTTTGAGTTGAGAAAACAGTAATTGAAAAATGATTTCGTTATTGTTTTGAGATTGTTGGAGATGAGGAAACAATTTTATTGACAACTTGTGTAGTAATTTGTGTCATGATCTGTGAGATGATCTGCGTGATGATTTTGTGTAAATGATGTGGGTTGTTGTTGAGTGATTGATGTTGTAGTGATTGGTGATATCAATGGTTGATTTTGTATTGTTTATAGTTTATTTCTATTATTGAATTGTTTGGTTTCTTTCGTAATCTCCTGAACTAAATTATATACAGGGATTACTATTTTCTGAATTGATTGGTTTTAATGTAATCTCCTGAACTAAGCTATATGCAGGGATTACTATGATTCTGTTGTTTGATTTTAATGTAATCTCCTAAACTAAACTATATGCAGGGATTACTATGATTTCTATTGTTTGATTTTAATGTAATCTCCTGAACTAAATTATATGCAGGGATTACTATGATTTTGGATTGTGTGCTTTTGGTGATCTCCTGAACTAATTTTCTAAGCAGGGATTACTGGTTTTATTTAGTTTAATTGTGAGTGCAGTCGTGGATGAGACTCGTAGTGAGTCGAGAAATGTTTTATCACGTCGTTGTGGTGATAAATGCTTCCTGTCGAGAGGAAATGAGTGATTTGTCACGGTGATGACTTGTGTTTTCCTTAAAAAGAAAAGGATTTTGCTTTTGGAAAATAATCATTGTGTGATTTGTTGTCCTTGAGTCGGAAAGGTGTTTTATGGTTATTAGGGTTTACTCACACGAGCTTGCAAAAGCTTTCCGGGTTTGTTGTTTTAACCCGGTGCACTATTCCATGGTGTAGGGGATATTGTACAGGTCAGAGTAACAAGTAACCTTCGCCGAAGCTGAAGCCTTGTTGTCATATTGGTGAGTTGCAGATCTTCTGGGGGATCTAGAGGCTGTTTGTGAGTTACGCCCAGTCAGTTTGGGTGTCAAGAAGAAGAAGGTAAGAAGAAAGGAGAGAGAGAAAAAAAAAAGGAAGGCAAAAAAAAAAAACACAGGGATTCAGTTGGCCTGGATATTAAAAATGAAAAAAGGAAGGGAGAAATAACAGAGGGTTATATTGGACATTTCACCATTATAGGATTGCCGGCCATGTCAACAAGTTAACGGCCTAATTTGACGGAATCTTAACGGAGTGGACCTATTGGAGGGAAATTGTGAGGTCAGAGAGTTTTTAGATTAAATTAGAATGTCAGGGACTGAAACGATGAGAGAGGAAAAGTACATGGACTAAACATAATTTACCCCTAAAATAAAATAAAAAAGTTAGTAGACATAATTTTTAGAACTTGAGAGTCATGCCTACTGCCTTATAGCCATGGCATAATATACCTAATAGCCATGATATTAAATTGCATACCTCTAGAATAGGTAACTAATAAATTACATAGAAATGCGGTATCTAAAACTATGTACTTCTTGATAGTAATATCAAAAAAAAAAATCTTAGCAGCATAAAAGACGTACCTTATAGCCATGAACATCACTAAATATCATACCTTTGGAATAGGTAACCAATGAAACTCATAAATAAAATAACAAAATAAAATAAAAAGGCAGTAGACTAATAACTTTTAGAACTTGAAAGTCACACCTACTACCTTATAGCAATGACATTAAATATACCTTATAGCTATGATATTTAATAACATACCTCTAAAACAGGTAACCAATAAATAACATAGCAATGCATGAGGTATCTAAAACTATGTGCCTCTGATCTTGACAAGGAACTGATAGAATAAAACAATCTACCTTATAGCCATTAACATCACTACATATAATTTTTTTTTCAATTTATTAGATGACATATAGTATGCTAGGTGAAAATTTTTTTTTTTTAAAAATTAAGAAAAGGCTCTCTCTCAACCCTAGCCACCGATCGCAAGGGTATCGTCAATCACAACTCCAATCAGCACAGTTTCTTTGCCCATAAGGGGGAAAAAGGTGCGCCACTTCGACGACATTAAATGCTGACCTTCTACTTTGAGACTCGTGTATCGCTCTCTAATCGACGTCGACGAATTGCTTCCAAGAGCAAGGGAGCGAGGTGCGCTATAAATAGAGGTGGAGTGCAAGAGCAGCCACCATTTCTCATGGATTGAGTCTAATACAGGTTTTGTTGGACACTATTAGTGGACAGTAGATTGGTGAGATGGATTCTCGAGTTAGAGCCGACCTCTCGAGATAGAAGTTGTTAGAAAGTGAAGGTGCATGTGTTGATTCAAGGTCATGTCTAACTGCGCAAAGTGCATCTTAAGGCTCTTAAAGTTTGGAGAGTCGTGCTTAATCGGTCGACCTCTCAAGATGTTGGATGGGATGTGACTATGCTTCAACAGCGCATATAGTGGCTATGTTTGTAGGTTCGGGATGTGGTTGGATTTTCTCCTTGGTGCTCGATCTCACGGGGAGCCCATCCATCTTCTGGCTAGAAGTCGGTCGCGGAGAAGCAAAGTGCGGCGTTAGACGACGGAGCCTTACACTGCTTGGAAGGTCGGCAAACGCCATGATAGTGGTGGTGGGGTGCCCAAAACAATTTGGGTACCCAACAATTGGGGTACCAGATGTGTTTTGGGTGTACAAAGTGGATTGGTGGTGATTTTGGATCTGGGCCCAAGTTGGAACCAGCCTGACGAGATCTTGTTTGTTAAGGTTCATATTTGAGATCCCGGGGGATTGATCCAAATTAATATGCTTATGTTTGGAGCAGGTCTTGCTAGCTTGCATAAAAAAAAAAAAAAAAAAAAAAAAAAGTCGATAAACATTAAATTTTTGGAACTTGAAAGTCAAGCCTACTACCTTAGAGCATTTTTAGCAAACTCTCTATCTTGGCTCTTTAGCTATTTTGGAGAGCATGTTTAGCTTTTTATCAATTTTAGCAGCCATATCAAAGCATCATTAGCAGACTCTATAACTTGCATTCTTAGGTGTTTTGGAGAGCATATTTAGTTTTTCATCCATTTTAATTACTGTACCAAACTCCTAATTAAGTGACTCCATTTTAACTTTTAGTTATCTCACTCCTAAATACAGAGAGCAAGATGAGGCTCTTTTTTATTTTTATTAATTTAAAACATTCATTATAAGTTGTTGTATTTAATTTATAAATAAATTTAAATTATTTTTCTTCAATCAAAAATAATATAAATTCCATACTTGTTGTAGAATAAGAGAGTTTGAGAGAATACTAAGAGATCTCTTCATATAGGGAATTACGTACATTGTACAATATCTTGGAGTACGTACAAGGTATTCTAATTAAATACGGATAAGGAGATCAAGAATATTCTACCCTATTACAACTAGAACAAGTAATCCTGTTTGGGAAGGTATACACAAATTAGGTTTCCTTCAACATTCCCCTTTGTGTCGTCGTCACGTTGCCTTATTAAAAACCTTGTCAAGTAACAAAAATCCAGTGGAACAAAAATAACCTCAGTTGAAAGGGAAAAAGAGTACAATACACCCTTCACATTTCAAGTTTCAAAACATGTAGACATCAACCCTCCCCTTAATCTCAACATCTCCCCCTGATAGTGGCAATTAGGAGAGTTCAGATAATTTTCGTATACCAATACTTCACACATGTTTATCGAATGTAGATTTAGACAATGACTTACTAAGTCTACCATATTATCCTCAAATCGAACTTGGTTTACTTTAATCTTAAGGAGAGTTTGTTGTTGCTGATTGTAGAAGAATTTATGCGAGATATGCTTGGTGTTGCTGCCCTTGATGCAAGCAACATTATCCTCATAAATGCTCATAGGTTAATCTGCGGTAGACTTCAAACCACAAGTATTTTAAATATGCCCAATTATGGATCTTAACCATATACATTAACGAACAGTTTCGAAAGAGCTATAATCTCTGCATGATTCGAAGAAGTAACGACAAAAGTCTTTTTTGTAGACTTCTAAGACATGGTGTTTGTCATGGTAAACACATAGCTGGCATCATCAAAACCGCCAAACCATCGTTTGAAATTTAGTGAGGGGAGGAGGAACGTCGGCTAGCAGCGGCAGCTGTAGGAAAGGCGGCAGCAACGATGTCTTCGAGGCATGATGGGTCTGATTCCATCATGTCATCCTCCGTTTTCTCTTTATAGGAATAGAATAAGCCCATATTTATTATACCCTTTAAGTATTAAAAGATATTCTTTACACTAGTCCAATGACGTCGTGTTGGCGCATAACTATACTTAGCTAACAAGTTCACAGCAAATGTGATATCTGACTTTGTGCATTGTGCTAAGTACAATAATGCGCCTATTGCACTTAGGTAGGGCACTTTGGCCTCTAACACGTCTTCTTCATCATCCTTGAAACGAAACATATCCTTCTTAGGGTCAAAACTACGGACAACTATGAGAGTGCTGATAAGCTTAACTTTATCTTCATTAAAGCGCCTAAGAATCTTTTGTGTAAGCCGATTGGTGAATCAAAATTCCATTGGCATGTGCTCATGTTCTAAAATGAGACAAAATACCATGTTTTCTTAAGATCCTTCATCTCAAATTCAGATTTCAAATGGTCAGCAGTTTCTCTTAACTCATCAAAATTTCCAATTATATTCATGTCATCGAACACAATGATCTCACGTGCAATAGATTACATGAATACAACATCAATGATGGTAAAGTTTCTATCACACGTCCCATATACACTAGTATAATTTACAGAGATCTCTATATTCTCATAAATTGGTTCTGATGTTGAGGCGTCCCCTAACGATGTCTCTTGGATATAACCATAATTCAGAACATTCTTATGAGATGGTTTTTTAGTATCGATGATCAAGGGATTAGGTTGTGTCAAAGTCGCACTCTTTCTAGGGTGAGTATCCTCCGAAACTAAAGGCCTCCCACACTTCCTTAATGGGGTTGTGTCTGTATTGCCACATCACCACCATAAGGGGCAGTGGCACCATCCTTCAATCCTTCAAGGGCAGTGCTACGTCCTTTAGTAGGGATGACTATCCTTGTAGACACGTTTGCAGCAGGTATTTATGATCTCGTCACTAGCAATATTAGAAAATGTATCAGGCAGTGCATTTTCTATGTTTTGAACCTCGATATATTCTTCGCACTTCAAGTTCGGGCTATATGGTATGGAGATCGAGATGAGACAGAGTGAGGACAGACCACAACAAATCATGTCATTCCTGTTGAACTTTGATGTTCTTATCTCCCTCTAATAACGGGAAGACTGTCTCATCAAACTGAAAATCCTCAACACGAGCGGTAAAGAGATAGCCTATCACTACTACAAAAATTGAATCAGATGACGCCTCTCACACAATGCATTATACTTTTCCGACGTCTAATTGATTTTTATTTTTTCAGACGTCGTTTTTACAAAATCTGTCTTCTAATATGAACTTAAGAATTAGTTCAGAAGGCGTTTAAGGACAGAACCGTTGTGTGACGCAAAAAAAAAAATTGAGAGGCAAGATTCCCACCATGTAAGTTGTGAGACCCCGAAAATTCGTTATTAATTTCTAATGGTTTCCAGGAATTAGTAAAGTGTTCGTTTGTACGATTTTGTGGCTCGTGAATGGAGCGGAAGTGTTTCAGACGAATTATTAGTCGAAGAGTATGGTTTTAGGGGGGGTGCGAAGATTGACTTTTTATGCGTTAGGATTCTATGAAAACTTCCTTCACGAAAGTCGTGGAGCGCGTCGATACGAGTTCGTGGACATGTGGAACGCGGAAATCGGAGTTCGTATGAGAAAGTTATGAGCGATTGAAATTTGGGAAAATTTCTATAAATATGAGAAATTTCTGTTTTTTTTTCATAAATCCCAAAAGTTCCAAAAATCCTATTTTCCTCCCCAGTTTCTCTCCGTTCTCTCTCCTCAGAACCCTCGGGTTCCGATCGACCCGACCCGGCGTTTTCTCTCTGTTCCTGCTTCCTCCGGCCACGACCCGGCCCTCCCTGAGCTCGCCTCGAGCCTCCCAGCCGCCCTCTGCCGTCGCTTTGCCGAACCGCTGCCCTCAGACCCGGATCGAAGACACCCAGCCAAGCGAGACCGACCCGATCGGATCTCGGCCTTGCCGGCGTTGCACGGGCCGATCCTCCTCAGTTTTGGGTTGTCCTCCTCTTCCTGATCATCCTCATATCCTCCTTGCATCACGATTTGGGGTGTAGAGCGCTAGATCAAGGTTTGACTTTTTCTATGGTCCTGATTCGATCTGGAATCTGATCAGACGCACGAGAATAATCCAACTTCCAAGCTTGATCTAGGGCGATCTAGACCGAATCTCACTTTGCTCCAGGTATGAAAGTGGCTCATCTCTTCATTTTGAACATGTTTGTAGTTGGTGACTTTGGCATCGGAGGTGGTTGATCCGGCGTTGACCGCCGTGGTTGACCACAATCTGAACCACCGCTTGTGGCGGCGCGTGGCGGCGCGTCAGACCATATTTTTGTGTTCTGTTTTCAGTTTATGTATCTACGCATCGATACGGTCGTTTTGATATATTATAAGGTTATTTTGGAGAAGGTTGATGCATGTTAGGGTTTTAGGGTTTTCGATTCGTTTCGGTTTTCGATCCGTGAGGATTTGGCCGTCCGATCGACTTGTAGTTTTTATTTGTTGATCGTAGAGCTGTTCTGATGACTTTGTGTGGTCACGGATGAGGATCCGACCGTGGGATCGTCGTTTAAGTGTGTTTTTTGAATCGGTTGCTAAGTTAAGGTCGTATTTGTTTAGGTGATTGACGGTTTTGGTTGAGCGAACGGTTGTGATTGTGATTTTGGGCTGTATTGAAGACGCAGCTGGATTTTGAGGTGAGTAAATCTCACGGTGTTTCAGTTGATAAAGTAGTTACGTTTTAATTTAGTATATTTAATTGTTAGCATGAATAATCATATTTATCAAAATAAATTATTTGTTTTAAAATATATGAACTTGAGCGACAACGGTTCATGGGTAAGTTAAAACATGGTTTTGATATAAAATGATTTTCGAGTGGTAAATTTATAAAACTATAGTTGGTATTAGTGGTCATTCATGCGTGAATGACTACGTATATATATTTACGTGGAATATATATATGGATGGGGTGGCCTTGTGATATGTATATGTTTGATGGTTATATTGTTGAAAGAGTGAATTGAAAATGTGTGGTGACATTGGTGAAGTAATGATTGAGAGTGTCTTCCAGGGTACTGCTTAGGGAATAACCTTGTGTTATTGTATGCCTTTGAGTACAATGTACTGCTTAGGGAATAACAAGTTATTGTATGCCTTTGAGTACAATGTACTGCTTAGGGAATAACTTTGTGTTATTGTATGCCTTTGAGTACAATGTACTGCTTGGGGAATAACTTTGTGTTATTGTATGCCTAATTTGAGTACAATATACTGCTTGGGGAATAACTTTGTGTTATTGTATGCCCATGGGTATAATTGTTAAAGGGAGTGTTGGTGTCCCTTCTTTTGTCGTCCATTTGGGACTTGATTTCAAATAAGTTGATGGGTGATCATCTACTTTAGTCTGAGTCGATGGGTGAACATCGACTATCGACTTTAGTTTGGAGTTGATGGGTGATGATTGACTTTAGTGTGAGTTGTTTGACTTCTTCATTTAAAACCCTTCTAATTGTTGAATTTTATGTAATCTCCTGAACTAAGTTATATGCAGGGATTACTGTCTTTTGAATTGTTTGTTTTAATGTAATCTCCTGAACTAAGTTATATGCAGGGATTACCGCTTTTTGTATTTTTGTTTTCATGTGATCTCCTGAACTAAGTTTCTATGCAGGGATTACTGATTATGCTTAATTCTTATTGTGGGTACAGTGGTGGGTTGTGATCTGTAGTGATGGGGAAGTGAGTTGTGAGGTCATCGTTTTGACAAATACTTTATGTTGAGGGGAAGTGAATGTGATTTGTCGTTGAGCATGATATGATATGATATGAACTTGATGTTTGGTCGTGTTTTATGGAATTATATATTGTTGCTTTAATTATCTCACGAATTGAGAAATTATAAGCATGAGTGACGTGAGTCATTTTAATTGAGTTTACTCATACGGGCTGAAAAGCTTACCGGGTTTGTTGTTTACATTCCCGGTGCACTATTCTATGGTGTAGGGGTTATTGTGCAGGTTAGAATATCGGGTGATCGTTATCGAAGCTGAGGTGGACTTTCCGTCACGTGGGTGTAGAAGGGCGCTCATACTTGTAGTATTTCGCTGTGTAGTGAGTTGGTGAGAGTGGTTACACGTTGAATTGATATTCAGTTTAATTTGTAAACTATTGTAATGTAATATGTGACTCTAAAGAACGAGTCGGTATTGACATTGTGAGTTTAGTTTGTTTGTTGCTTAGTTTAAATGAAAAATTTTCTATGTGTGTTTTCTTGTTATTGTTATGTTTTCGCGTTTCGGATTCGAATATCTTTATTCAAAATTCGGGGTGTGACATAAGTGGTGCCAAACCCCATCTCAAACTCCAAATTTTCCCCCGACATGTATTGATCATACAACGAGAAATAGTAAAACTGTGGTCTGATTAATATGTTTGACAGAAAGGAGGGAGATTTCCCACCACCATTTTTTTCCAACTCCCTAAAGAAGGAAGTCAAATTGATAGGAGACAAACCCCAAATTTAAAATGGCTGCATTCAGACCACATTTTTATAAAATTCCATTGTGTGAGCCCTTGTCCAAATTGATATAGGCTGGGCTTGAAACCCTACACTTGAGCAAAAAATAACAAAAAACCCAAAGCTCCTTCCCTACTTTCTCGACAGCGCCTCACTCTCTCTCGACAGAGACTCAAAACCAAAACGCAAAGCTCCTCACTCTCTCGACAGCGTCTCCCCTAAACCAAAACCTACAGCCAAAACCTCACTCTCCCAAACCCTCTCTCTTCTTTGACAAACCCCAATCAAAGCACTTTATCTTAGACAAACCCCGACCAAAACCATCTCTCCTACTAGCTAGGTTATTCGATCTGGGAAATAGCGAAGGGAAGAAAACCTAATGGGTAGCCTCTAGGGTTCTTCAGATCTTTTGGATTTGGTGGTTGTTGCTTTCGTCAGTTGTTACAACTTTGAAAGCAAGTGCAGAGGGTTCAGGGCTTACCAATTTTGAAAGCAAACCTAGAGTTGAATCGGAGAGAGAAGACGTCGGACTTCCAGGGCTTCAAAATCGGAGTCGGATTAATTAGGGTTAGGATTTGCGTCGATTTGCGAGAGGCTTCAGGATTTTGATTGCGATTTAGGGTGAGACGACTTTTTGGTGAGTTATTTTATTATGAAATTCAGCTATGGGTAACTGGGATTTGAATTTTGTGGTTTCAGTATTGGATTCGAACATTAGAGATGTGGATTTGGGATTGAAGAAAAAATGTCAAAATTGGGGCCAGGAAGGTAACTAAGAAGGTTTCGATGGTATTCAACAGAAATTTTAGCTACTCCTTCTTCTTAGCACTGGATTTCTTGCCGCTAGTTTGGTATTTTCTGCCTTTTGGTTTATGTTTGCAGTCTATTTTTGGAACATTGGAGTTAATTTTTGAGTTTAAATATTAACAATAATTTTGGGGATGTATAGCACTCTTAAAGAGTTAAAGGAGTGATGATCTTTATTGTGATTTGCGAGTGAAGTTTACAAATTTTCTAGCAACTAGTATATGGAGAAAGAGAAAGGAGGAAACTGTGTGATTTTTATGCTAAAATGGTTAAGGATGGGACCACAGTACATATGGTTGTGGAATAGAACACATATGATGGGACCACAGTACATATGGCTTCTAGTGGAATTTGGAGGCCTTATCATTTTGGCTGGAGTAGTTGAACTATAACTCACTAGATTAGCTAGGAAGGAACATGAAAATTGAAATTATAGAGCTGGCAGTAGTTATATTTACCTATTTATGTCTTGCTTTGATGATATTTGTATGCTTGGTATATGTAGGAACTAATCGAAGGAAGATTCATATTTGACATTCTAGGTGGATACCTACATTAAAAGTGGTATAGTTATTGGGCTGGGGTCTGGTATAGCTTCTGGTATGGCCATGCAGTATATAGGTCTGCAACTTGGAGTAGGTGTTTTAAAGGATATAGTGGGGATACCGACGTCGTATGCATTCTTTCATCTCATCTGATTAGGAATTTACAGTCATTTTTTTTCCTTTTTTGTTATGCCTATGATTCTTGGGCTCCTTCCGAAGTTTATTAAAATCCCTCAAGTGATTATGCAAGCCATTGATTTCCTGGATTCATAATATATATTGAACTTGGTATTTCTTAACTAGTGGAAATGAGACAAGTTGAGGAAACTAGAGCCTATGGAGGGTTGTCGTGTGCAGGTCCGAGAAATATTAATAGTCTGAAAGCAAGCAAGCAAGATATATTAATAGTCTGAAAGCAATGCTGATGTTCCGAGAAAAGCTTCCTGCATTCAATGTGAAATTTGAGTTCCTGAGAGCTGTTTCTGAAAATCAGGTGTGACAGTTTTTATGAAATTTAGATTCTGTCTTTAATCAGGAACCTATGAAAATCGAACTAGTTTAGGAATTGATAAATTTTGTTTTTACTCCAATGCAAGAAACTTTGCACATTATCTGCATTTATACACATAAAGATGTTACATTCATAATTAATTAATCTAATGAGGACATGCATTTTGCAAGTTTTTGTAGATGTGATTGATCATTCACTTTATTTCATGGTTCAACACATATATACATAATAATTGATGCCTAGGAGAGTTTTCCTCTCAACCCTAGTTTTTCTCTAAGGCACCCTAGCCTCCTTCCCTAGTCTCGCTATCACTTCCTTGCCTCTCTATCCCTCCATGGCCTCCATAGATGCTGTCACAGCAAGTTTTGCTGCTTCACTTGCTCTTGCTGCTGGTGGTAGCGCCCCGGATCTGGGTAAGATTGGTGGTGGTCTGGTGCGTAAGGCATCTCACTCCTTTCTACTTGGCAAGCCTCTGACCCTCAAGCCGGTGGATCCCAAGGCTTTCAAGGCACACTTCCACCGTACCTGGATGGTGGATAAGGATTTTAGGGTTCAGGAAAAGGCTGGAGATGTGTTCCTGTTCTCCTTTGAATCGATTCGTGATCGGAACAAGATACTATGGGGAGGAGTTTGGTCTTTTGATCGAGCTCCTGTGTGCTTTGAAGAATATGATGGAGTAAAGCCTCTGCATGAAGCCCATCTCAAGCATCTACGTGTGTGGGTTAGGGTTTCGGGGATTCCTCCATTGTATGAAGAACCTGAGAATTTTACTCTTATCGGCAATCTCTTGGGTGGTTTTTTAGACTATGACAAGAAGGAATTTAAGAAGGGTGTGATTCGGATCTTCTTTACCCATGATATCTCCAAACCTTTCTTGCTTGAGCGGAGGGTTTTCTTGGATATTGGTGTCGAACCGGTGCTTCAATTTCAATTTGAACATCTGAAAGGGAGGTGTTCACAGTGTGGACTGGTCACGCATGCTGGGATTCCATGTGAGGAGCCGAATACTCCAATATTGACATCTAGGGTCTTGAATTTTCCGGGTCCGTTAACCTCAGGAGGTTCGTTTTCTTTCTCGGCTCAGAACAAGTGTGATTTCTTCACTGCATCCTCATCTATTCCCAAGAAGAAGAAACCAACCATTCGTCGAGTCGAACGCTTTAATCCCCCATCTACTTCTCCTTCCAGGTCACCTCCTGTTTCGAACCCGGCTGCTGGTAATGGTGAGAACATAGCTCCGGAGGCGGAGCATGATTTGGAGCAGTCATTGAGTTCGGGTTTGGCCCCTAATGTTGTGACTGGATCTGGTACAACTGAAGCTGCAGCCATAACGCAGGTTATGCAACAAGATCTAGTGCTTTCGAAGAAAATGGATAGGAATGGTGGTTGTGATCCCTCTCCAAAGAAGTTCAAGACCATTTTGGGTGGTAAAATTCCAATTTTGCAGGCTGATGCTTTGGGGTTGGTTGGAGATGACAATGATCCTCCTCTTGTCACTCTAAAGAAAAAGATGGGTAGACCGGTTGGCAGCAGAAACAAGAGCCAACGCTCTGGTAAGAAGGCGGGAGTTACCCCTCTGAGACTCACCTACCCTGCAGTGGGTGCTTTGGATTCTAGCCCTAGAGACAAGGGCAAAGGAAAGCTTTAGACTTTCCTGGTTCCTTTGCCTACTACTAGAAATTGAGTTCTCTATTACTTTCTCCTCAGTCTACTTAGTTGTACACCAATTGAGGTCTCTAGGCGACTAGGTTTTCTTTTCAAAGGGGGTTAGTAGTGAGAATTGGGTTTCTTGTATTTTAGGCTCAATAAGTGAGCATATGTGTTAACAGTGAAGGTACTTGTCTTTTGCTTAGCGGCTTGTGCCATCTAGAATTTAGGTATGAGACAGCATTTGATGTACGTGCCTTCTGGCCTTTAGTAATGAAGTAATCCTTTTCTAAAAAAAAAAAAAAATTAATTGATGCAATTTTGAGATAGCATGGTAACGACTAATGTGGCATATGACAAATGTGCATGAAACACCCTGTAGAGGCGCTTTTGATCAGGGTTGTACGGCAGTGAAATTACCATAGCCGAGACCAAAATCTTGTCCCCTTTTTCTGAGTAAGTGAAGACTAGGCCCAACAAACTTCGAAGGATTGAGAATCCTAGGAAGCTTGCTGTTGTGTTACTCCCGACAGCTCTTCTTCATGTTCACGGCAGTGAATTTGTGTGCAATTCTAGTAAAGACTTGTGCAATTCTAGTAAAGACTTGGCAAGATGTGCGTGGCGTGGGAGCTAGAAAAGCATGAGTTTCGGAAGAAGAGATTCCGGCAATGGTATGATTTCTGGGTTTTTGGGTTAAGGTTGATTGGGAGGAATTGATGGCTAGGGATTTAGAGATAGGGCTTGATCTCTTGCTTGATGTTTCTGGGTTGTTGTGGCTTCTGTCCTTCTAGTGGGAGAGTTGCTTGGGCTGTTTAGTAGTTAGCTTGTGCCTCCTTTCACAGCAGCTATAACCATCGATTTATAGAGTGGTGGTGGCTTAGGTCTGCTGCTGTTCCAGAAATCTTGCTGCTGTAATCCCAGGAATCCTGCTGCTGCGGTGACTCCAGAAATTCTGCTGCTGTAATCCAGGAATTGTGGTTCCAAGATTTGCTGCTGGAAAAAGGGGAGTTACGGGTAGAGAATTGGCTTGTGTGTAAAAGAAGGTGATATAGTACTTGAGATGTCTAGTTTAAGGAAAATAATTGAATATATTGGGTAAAGAGAAGTGTTTGTTGTAATTGAGTGGTTTTTGGGTTCTTTCTTCTTCACTTGCCCATAATCAGAATTGGGCTGTTGAGCTTGAATTTCGGTCCCCAAGTCCGAAATTACCAACAAGCCTAAAACTAATAATGGGCCTCATGCTTTTCCGTTACCTTCCACACCACACCCGCTCTTGCAAGCCCCAAATGCGTGAATGTGGCTGGGGTCCACATGCGTGGCATGATGATTGTCGTTATAATTTGCTTATTGGGCTCGAGAAATGAATTGGGCCTGATAGCTGGATTTTTGGGCATCAACACACCCATTGTGTTTTCAGTTTTACAAATGAATATAGTTCAACTGTCAATTTTTATGATAATGAAGAATATGACATCTAGTTATCTATGCATATGTGTACAGATGCATGTATATATTTGTAAATTTTAAACACGTTTTAGGTGTTTCCAAGGGAAGGATAGAGGGATGAAGGTGGAAAATGATAAATTTGTGATTGGATAGTTCAACAACATCAAACTAGAGGTTCATGTATTTTAATTGTATAATAGTAGGGGTGCAGTAATTTGGTCTAGCATCTTGAGAGGCTTGTGATACTTTTGTTATCTGAGTACTAGACTAGGTAATTTTGTGATACCTCAAAATGAGAGATTCGCTTAAATGCTTTAGTAAATCAAAGACTCTAAAATGCTGAACTAAATGATTTATCTTTGTCTTGTATACAATAGGTGTTGGTAGTCTCGGGTGAGCAGCAAAGCTTACAAAGCTAGATTATTGATCCAGATGCAGCTGGAACTACAGAAAGACAGCAAAAAGCTCCTAAAAGGCCTATTCGTATTAGTGCTTGGAAGCTTGCAAAGTTAGACTCCAATGATGCCATGAGAGCGGCAAAGCTTGCCAAGCTAGACTCCTTAAGTAAATTCCTGGGTGTATATTGCTAGGAGAGTACTATTAGATGTACTCCTTTTGTGGATAAAAGATTACCTTTGCACAATCCATTTTGGTGCATGATGTGGATTATAACAATTTCTTCTATATATTGATCAGTTACTGTTAATTTGGTCATTTTTTTATTCCAGTTCCAGCATATATAAATATATAATGTATTGAATCATTCTATTAGGACAACATAACCACAAAAAAAACTGTTGTATGAACACAATATTCACAAAAGCACAAAATAAAAACTGTTGTCTGAATTCAAAACAGATAATGGATGCTTTGTAAAGAGCGTTGTGTGAATAAAACTCACACAATAGCCACAAAATAAAGCGACCTTTGAATCTCAATCACACACAGCTGCTAAAGCTACCTGTTGTCTAAATAACAGTCACACAACAGTTAATGTTGTCGACAGGCTGCCAGGATGTTGCTGAGCCCTTCACACGACGGTTCCCTACAATTGACCTTCATCAGTGGCACCTCGATATACGACGGTTAGCCTCTATATCAGACGACAGTTTTTAGCCGTCGTCTGATTCAATTTTTGTGGTTGTGTTATTGCCTCAACTCAAAGAAAAGCATCATCAACAACAATTATTTTCTGCTACCCAAAAACTAAATGCAAAAAGTCACAAGGTGGGCACTACTTTTCAGTTACTAGTAAAATAAGAACTGACAGATAGAGTCATTTAAGGAGAAAAAAAACTTAATTAGTGCACTAACTCAAACGATTTGATTACTTTGATAGTTTGAGTTGGATACCGGAGAAATTTCCCCACGTAGCCAACAAGCCAAACACCAAGACCAAGATCGGCCAACTTCCTTCTTGCGAGGCATTTACAACTTTCCAAGACCCACAAATAGCAGGAACAAAAATCTTCAGAAGTAAAAACAAAAAACCATGAAGAGGTTTTTGTTAACACTCTTTGAAAAGTTGACGGTGACTTTCTTTGTTAACGTTACTCTGATCTAATGGCTCAGATCACCTAGCCGCCTCAGGAAGGCAGATCTGTTGACATCACATTGGGTGACCACCTACTTGGGTGAGTAGAAGAATTTTCGGAGAAAAACAAATAATTTTGACAGTTTCTTATGAATTGGTTAGTTTTGTGACAGAGAGCCCAACTCAAAGGCCAAAAGCAACGACAAGATTCCTCAATTAGTGGCTTGTTTACTCTAGCTTGACGACCTTAAGATTCATGTATCTAGAATAGAAATGGTTTAATTAAATTTGCTAAGAATCATTGGAATACTGGCCTACAAGAAACGTGCAACTAAAAGATGGTCCAAACAGCTCAGCCAAAATGGACATCCATTCCTGCAGCTCACACACATAGTCACAATCCGTCATAGAAATTGACAACAAGTAAATTAAGTAAAATTCATTATTTAGTAATTACTTATTTAATCGATAAGCAACCAAAACTCCAAAGCATATATCATCCTTTCCAGAAAAGAATTACTATTAGCTCACATGATCAATACTGTAACTGTTTGGCTCCAAAACCAATCTGGGTAGCAAACTGTCTCTTTTGTATGCGTGAGCCTGCCAACACCTTGCGGTGTAGTCGTTGGGGCGTCCCTTGACCTGACTTCTTCTCAATCGTAGTGGACGAGGTGAGCACCAACCTCGTCACCAGATTCTTTTCTATGCCTTTCGGAAAAAACTTTCGCCTAACGGATAAAGACTTGTGGTGTGATCTCTTGCATCACCGAGTCGATACTTAGTGTTGTAGAATAAGCACATCAATCACCGGGAAGTAGGAGAAAGCACGAGTTTTGATAAAGCGTGACTTTAGCTTCGTTGGGTTGCGAGGGCGTTACCCTTGCTTCGCTGGTTCAACTAGGTTGAAGATAGGTTACTCCGGAGAGACTTTGATAATCAGTGCGATTAGTTGATTGAAGAGTTGTGTTTTTGTTGTTCCATTTTAGCCTTTATATATAGGCTGCAGATTCACCTTCCTAATAGGAATGAAATACTATATTTTAGGTCACAGTTATTGGCCTTGAATCAAATCAATACACTTAATAGTTTTGATAACTATTGTAGGCAATAAGACATAGTTATTTGCCTCTGGGAACCAATCTCTTCGATGCGAATCTGTTGGATATGCACGTCTTGCATATATATCAATATATCAATTAAAATATTTCGATGTCTAAACCAAAACTTCTGATGTCTCATTTGGTATCAACATCAGTAAGTAGAGTTTTTCTTTGTAGTTAATTGATTTATAGTTCTATTTACTGTCTAATAGTAGCAAAATTAATCAAACTACATATCAAAGTGACCCTAAAACTGATGTTGTACAAACTTATGACATCAAATTTTTAGTAGTTTTTTATGTTAAATATAGATTGCACATCAGAATGTACTCTATAATTAATGTCATTTGCACTTTAGATCTCGTAGTTCTTGATAAATTATGATGTAAAATGGTTAGTACAACATCAGTTTCTTTAAAAACAAATTGTCTGCAGAGGTTACTTTCAATATCAATTTTTATATTATTCAAATGAATAAATCCATTCACATAATAATGGATGCTCTTCTCATTACTCACATGATAGAGAAATACCAAAAAATTATTAACCGATATATCTTTCATAAACCAAAAGTTAAAATATCATGTTCTACAATAAGTAAATTACTTAAGTACTACTACATATTAAACAATGAAACTTAAATAATTTTGTCCAACTTAACAAACGATCAACAAAGACTACTTGTTCCATAAAAAGCAGCACTACAAATATCACGCTTCATCATAAACGTCTACAAGTATTTCCTTGTAACAAACTCACTCCATTCAACCCGCACCTCATCAATTTGCTCTTGTGAGTAGCTGGTTCTCTTCGACTTCCTACTCCACTACATAATTATACAAACATATTTTACAACACAATGTATATACAACATAACTTTAAATAAATTATTACTTAAAAGTTAAATGCTTACCTTCTGTGCAAAAGAAAGCATTGGATCCTCAATCAGTTCCTTCATGTATCTCATGACATAGTAACCACATTCACCACCGCCCACTTGTTTTGGTGCACCCTATTGTAAGTGTGAATGTCAAGAACCGATCAACTTATAGTTTATAACAGAACCAATGATAACAAACCAAAAAAAAGAGAGAGAAAAAAAAGACAGAACCAATGATAAGGCTTTTGAACGCCAATTTCCTAGCCCTCTATCGATTCCTCATAGCTGTAGTAGCATTAGTAGTGTAGCTAATCCAACTTGTGCATTTTTCTATTTAAACTTGTGGACATAAATGCATATAACAATGGATCTTATTTATAGTGAAGAACTAATGAATATTACATACCGAGAGATTTATCCATCGTGATGCTTTTTTGCCATGTCTACCCGTAATTCCATTAAATAATTTGATTGCACTTCATAAAAAAAAGAAATTCAAATTAGCATTAAAAATGGTTAAAAATTCTATTTCAATATACATAAAGCATTATAAATAAACTTACTTGTTCGCAGTTTCCATCCACTTGGGGTATTGTCTTTCCAAAGAGTCCACAATGTAGACAATGTCTTTTTCTTCATTTATTATAGTCAACATCCAATGGTCACTGAAAATCCAACAATATATTCTTAAGAGTGAATTTTATTCATGACATATACACACACTAATGCCATTTGCTGATGCATTTGAAAAACATTATATGTACTATAATCACCTGGGATTGTAAGGTACCAAAAATATGCGATCAGAGACTTTCCTTGTTGCATCCGTTCTACTAAATTGTTCACTACATTCTTTGAATATGATACCGCAATAGAGACGACCCGTGCAGGATCCACGAACCCAAATGTATCAACCATGTCAGATTTCTCAAGGACCTCATATAGGTACCTAACAAATGAAGTGCGTCAAAAATCTAGAATACACAAAGTCATTATTCATTAGAACTGCGTCAAATACAATGTCCTCTTTGCTTCAATGATCTTTCTTAAAGCTCCATACTGTATGTATTGTTCCTTAAGAGATTGATACCTTAATTTTAAAATAAATAATTGTCTTTTACTTGATATTTACTAACAGCTAAGTAAGATAGGATACTAGGTAGCAAGTTTTGACGTTGACAACTATAGCTAGCAATTATTGTACTACTGGTTTCTAGTATAGAAGCACAGAAATCATAATTACTCTAGTCCTGGTCAACATCAACAGGATAACAAATCTAGGAAGTGAATATATAACAAGGATATACTTGGCTTATTAATTGTATATAGTTGTAATATAAAACTAAATTAAAGAAGAAAAACTACCTCATGTAAGCCACTATGCAGTTTGCGCTGAGCCATTGCATCTCCATTAAGTGAATAATATCATCTCTGAAGATATACAAATCTCGAGGCATTCCTTCTTCAAATGCCTCACAAGTTGAGATAAAAACGTACGTAAGAGTG
The DNA here is from genome assembly GCF_958449725.1 of Rosa rugosa. Lineage (NCBI taxonomy): Eukaryota > Viridiplantae > Streptophyta > Magnoliopsida > Rosales > Rosaceae > Rosa > Rosa rugosa. The sequence goes on along the minus strand of NC_084821.1, from coordinate 33,476,112 downwards.
ATTCTACTAAAATGGAAAATACACTCATAGCTTTCAATCCGTATAATGTTGGCCACCCACTGAGTTAAAAATGGTGGCTTGTGAAAGTTCCTAAGCTGGTCTGCAAACTGCTGCTGACCTATAGTCGCTAAAACAGCTGTTTCTCCAAATCCAGAAGATTAAAAAGGGTGAAATCGCTGTAACAAAAACTAGACACACTTCCCCCTTTTCCTATAAAATTTTACAGTCCAATTAAATCAGAGTAGAAAACTATAGACCTGCAAATTCAGTGTTCTATTATGCAGATTCTGCAGAAAGCTGATTCTGATATTGGTGTACTTGGTTTGCCATTGTGGAAGCTACATGGCACGAAATTAAAAACTGTTTTTCAGGCATATGTGAGACATGTATGTCTAAGTTTCTGCAAATTTTCAGCTCCATATTCCCACTGGTTTAAGAACTATGGTCTTCCAAAGTCAATCTACAGTAATAATTTCTGTTCTGACCCTCTAGCATTCCAACCAATATTCCAGAAGATTTAGAACTCCAAATGCAAAACCCTTTTACAGGGAAACACTAGACATATAGACCTACAATCCCACAAAGTATCAGAACTTATGCTCTCACGAGGTCAGAACTCTAGGACTCCAAAGTCGACTGATATTTCTGGCAGAGCTTAAAATCTAAAAACTTTGAGCAAGAATTTGGCAACCTAAGATTTAGCACCCCTCAATTTAATTTTCTGGTTCAAGAACCCCAGATATTACTCTACTTTACCCACAAGCTAAAACCATCGCCTAAAAGCCTTCTCGTTCTCTTTAAATGCACACTGTTTAAATCATGATTACAAAGGCTTCCTGCTTTTAACCCATCAAACACTAAAACTGGCCTATATAGCACAATCACAATAAAGAAACAGAAATTACAAATCATACAATCCAAATTTGATAACCGAAGAATTGGAAAAGAAACTAAAAAAATTAAACTTCAGCAGATATGAAACTAAAAGCTCCAACTGAAATTAAGAATGATAGGAACTCACCCAATCCTTCAATTCTTGTTCTTGCACTCAATGAACTCTAATTTCACAGTAGGTTCTTCCGAAGACCGCACATTGTTTGGGCTTCGTGAAAGAGATACCAGGAGTTGGTGAAGAGCAGAGTACTGAAGCACGATGAGGAATATTGAGAGAGAAGCCGAAAATTTGGGAAGAAAATCAGTTCGTGAGCAAGAGACTCCATGTTCGCGCGAACTTTTTTTTTTTTCAATTAATTTTGTTTTGTTTTGAGATGATAGATGGTACTCTCTGAAAACTGAAAATATGAAGATGTGCTTGGAGATAGATAAAAAAAAATAAAAACAACAAAAAAACGAAACAAAAGGAAAAAGATAAAGCATCGATACTTAGCGGTTCCCCATTTCCCGCTATTCCTTAATCTTTTTTTTTTTTTTTCCGATACTTAGTTGAATCTGCAACTTAGTCTTATCTGTTCACATTATTTAAAAATAATAAAATAATTAATATCAGGTCTTATAAGGACTCATGTCTATATTCTTAATAGACATCAGAAAATATTAAATTTGATGTCTAAATTTTTAAGACATCAGTTTTCTTCTCAACCGATATCCTTTAAGTGATGTCTATTAAAAGATTTGTAGTAGTATAAGGTTGATAGCTTCCTTAATTGATCATCTGCCATGCAAATATATATGTGAGTATGGTAGCCATGTATTGGCCTCTTTCACGCAACCAAGGAGAATCAAGTGATGATTCACCTTCCTTAATTGATCCACCATGCAAAAGCAATTATAGGAATACATATATATATATTCTTGACGCCAGCTTGCATAGTATATTCGCTATCCTTTCGCGAATGTATTAATTGCGAACGTATATGCTATCCACAGTGAGGCTAGGCCACGTCCACTAAGGACCTTCAATGTAGACCAACTATTTCCAATTACTAGTGGAAGCTTGCACGTCAACCTCCTTCCTTCTTGGAGAATACTTGGTAATCAAAAAAATCAACTGTTAATGTTGGTGACCGAGGGGGTCTAATTAACGTTAAAGAGAGAGAGAGAGAGAGAGAGAGAGAGCAAGACACAAGAAGTATAGTGGTTCGTCTCCCGCCTTAGTGGGAGACTACGTCCACTTGAAAGCTTAACTAGTGTGTTTGGGCCTTGCGGCCCAAAAGGGGATTACAAGAGATGTAATCGGATGGAGTTTAAGTGGGAGGAGGGGTCCCTTTTATAGGTAAGGGAACCCCTCTCCTTTACATTTTCTTCAATGTGGGATGTAAAACCACTATTCTAGTCTTCGAAAGCATGTTGTGAAGGTAACTTGGCAAGGCCGGGAAGGTTGCTTCCTGGCGAGGTCTTGGCCGCTTCCGACAACCACAGGGTAGGTTGTATGTCGGGCTACGACATGCATGCCATGTTTGGGCCCCACCATGGCTTGTGGGCCCACTAAGAGGGTGTTGCTTATGCTTGGTGACATAAAGAATGAGCCATGCTAGTGGAGGTATCTACAAATCCCCGAAGTTCCCAAGTAAGAGGAGCTTCTTGGTTGGGGAGTTATAAACATGATGTCATCAAGCATAAGCAACATCCGAGAGGCGCCTAGCCCCTACAAGTCCCCGAACTCCGTAAGCAAGAAGGGACTCGTTAACCTGCATAACAAAGACAAAAGGATGCCCATTATGAGCTTAAATGTCCAGAGGATATTGTGAACTTCTTTGACATTATTTTCGACGAAGAAAAACTTGAAGATTTCATCTCGTCTCTTTTGCAATTAGAAATCTCATGCAGGACAGTACTGGTCATCAGACTAACGATCAGGTTTCCGGGAGGGGACCTAATCAGTAGAAAGCAGATGCCCTACAGCTAAACTGACTTGACACACGCGACCCAATAAGTTCTCGGCTGAGGCACTGAAAGTGGCGTCTAACCTTAACGAAATTTCTCAGATTTTATAGGTTTCGAATCCCTACGCTTTGTTTCTACAATTTTGTCATCGTCACGATGACAAAGTGAGGTTTGTTATATTAGTGACTTCTTTATGTCATATCCTCGTAGACGAGTCATTATTTGAAAATTTTGCTTAATATATAAACAATCGTCATTCAGAAAAACTCAATTATTTGAGCTAACCTCAAAAGCTATATATATAGATAATTTTATTACATTTCTACGCGATAAAGTATTGGATCCTCGAGAAAAGCCTTTTCAATCAGCACTAAATAGTTACTTGACTTGATACACATTTACGCAAGCATACGTATCATTGTCAAGATAGGGAAATATTATGCCCAAAGTTATCGTACCATGGGGATTAGTGGCTAACCCGCAATCCTTGAGTAATCGGAAATAAAGACACTTAGCACACAAAGAAAAAGAAAAAGAAAAAAAATAAAAATGCTACTCTAAAGTACCAAGCCTTAGCAATGCTCGGCTTTGGTTCTCACTAAAGCTTAATCAAAACTAAGAGCCTAGTGGTGGTTATTTACAATGAGGTAGAAAGTGTCACCGAAAATGTAATTTGCATTTCTAATAACTAAAGTGCAAGAATTTAAATAGAGACTCTAATTAACAACTAAATTAAATAAAGGAAAGAAAAGTAAGAAATTGAGATAGATATGGGATTGGTAGTTAGGGATGAATCCTAACCCTAATTCAATGCTTTAGATGCTAATTTAATTGACATGCAATTTACTAAAGATGGTAGAAGCCGTACCCAAGGCTTTTCAAGGCTCAAGAGCCGAAATTCCCTTTCATGGTCAGGGGCGGATTCATATACAGGCCAGCTTAGGCACTTGCCTAGGCTGGGTTTTTTGTTCTTTACAATGTTGGCTGAAGGAAGCCATGAAAAAATGGCAGAAAAAGGCAAAACCCAGAATTTGGGGAAGAAGATGACTGAAACGTGATCATTCTTTTTTCTTTTTTTTTTAACTTTGATACCAACTCAAAACGACGTCGTTTTGAGCTTTTCATTTAATATTAAAAATAAGCCAAAACGACGTCGTTTTAAGACTAAATAAGGAAAAAAAAATAAAAAACCTTACGCACAGTTCAAATAGGAGTACGAGTTAGAAGACGTCGATTAGTCTTCGACCTACATCGTTCTCCCAAGTCCCAAATTCCCAACGTTGGAGAAGAGCTTCCATATCTCTCTTTATATTGGCAATTGAAATTGAAAATTTAAAAGCAATTTTGTTCTTTCGGTCATTGACAAATGACAATCAAGTAAGTCTTCTTTTTTTTTTTTCTTTTTTTGCCTTTCTTGGGTCGTGATGTTTGAATGTTTGATGATGAATCGATGATGCTTTGATTCCTATAATTACATAGGTACTGACCATATTTATGCTATTGAATTTGATTCCTATCATTACATAGCTACTGACCATGTTTGCTTTGATGATGAATCGATTTTGATTCCTATAATTACATACCTACTGACCATATTTTATATTTATGCTATTGAATTTCATCAAATTATGCTACTAAACTTTGACACAATACATTTATGCTACTGATATTCATCAAATTAGAATTAGTTCATCCATTTGTATGTATGTTATTGTTTTATGGCAATATCTTTTATGCGTAAATAGCATTCAATAGCATTGGTAATGATGCTATAATGCAGCGTTTTCAAAATATGAGATCGCGCCGCAGACAATTACCGTCTCGTCGTAGTTGATTGAAAACTTGTAATGTAGTTTTTTTTTTATTTTTTTTTTTTTTATGGAGTTAGTATTTTCAAGTGACTTCAATTATTATTTATAAACATAATTTTTCACCTTTTTTTTTTTTCATATCTTATTAACTTAGTTTGAATCTTGCCTTACCTAAGAAAATTTTCTGGATCCGCCACTGTTCATGGTATTCCTACTCCGGTTTAAGGGTCATAGGAACTCACTTGACATGAATTAGAGCCGGTTCAAGGGTCACTAATTCACATCAAGGGGCCTAGAGATCGAGGAATGAGGCAACTAAACTCACCATAACCGCGATCAAGGTAATCATGTAGTGAACCATGCTTGTATTTCCCACGATTATTAAATTGGGGTTCTAGCTCTAAAATCTAAGGATGTCATCTCCTAAATTTTAATCTAGAAATATTAAAACACATACCCAAGAGTTGACAATTCCTAAACATTCATTCTAACCAATTATCAAAAAATACAAGCATCCAATGATTAACAAATTCCACATATAAATTAAATTAAGCATCTATTACATCAAATTTGGGTTAGGGCACACAACCCTAACCCCTAACAAAGAAATTACTCACTACCCATAATTAAATTAACATCAACAAACATCAATAAAGAGGAAAAGGTGAAAAGAAGTGAGAAGTAACAAGAACAAGTCACAATTGCTATGAAGCAATTATGACAAGCCTTGATTTATAGCTCCTCACTTTTACCCAATCTTCTAATCTTGATGCATGATGATGAAGTCTTTTGATGCTTAGAAGCTTTGGCTGAGTAATCCTCAAATACCCAAAAGAAAATTAATTAAGAGAATGGAAAACGGAAGGGGAGGAGAGAGGGCAGCAGCCCAGCCCTCCCCCTTTGAGAATGGAGAGTGCGGCGTCTGTGTGTCTTTCGTCTCTGGTCTGGTCTCCCCCTGCTTCAAGCCATTCAATACAATTATATATGGGCTGTTGTGGTGTGCGTTAGAGAAGAGGTAAAAGGGTGAACACGTGTATGGTGCAGATTGGCAAAGAAGGAAGAATAATGAAATGGTGAATGGTGAGATGCGGCTGATCCGTGTAAGGATGAAAGGAGCTCATGGTTGGTTGACACGTGTGGGAAAAGGCTTGCTTAATTAAGCAACCTTAATTAGGGTGCTGCACGTGCATGGCTGATTGACTCCCACAAAACTTGATTAATTAAGTCATTAATCAATTGATTAATTAACTTAATTAATTAAGATGCATTATTTATTTTTTTCTTTCTTTTTCTCTCTTCATTTTTTTTTATTCTTCTTGCAATTTCACACATACTATCGGTGACACTCTTTTAATGGCCTTGACTATGCTTGACCCGCATGAACTATTTCGTCCTTTTACCGGGACTCCAAATTACTCCAACTATGCTCCATTTTCGCCTTGTTTCTTCAATTCCGCTTATTTTCTACAAAATAAAAAAAATGGATTAATTACATTATAATTGACTTGAGAATTAGCTTGAATCATGTGTTTTAGATATAATTACACGTATAAAAATGCGTGTAATCACACCCCCACACTTGAACTTTGCTTGTCCCCAAGCAAATTAAACGTAGAATAATATCGAAAAATCCATTAACTCAACTACATATGCTAAACCTAAAGAAAGTGTGGTATTAGCCTTTCCAACCATAACCCTCAGAGAACTAATTATGTATATGACTATAAAGTTGATAAAACACAACATAGGACTTTTGAATTTCTAAGGCAATTAAAATGCACATGTGCGAAATGCTCAAGTATATGCATGTGTTGACCACGTGTCAAATCAATCCACCATAATCAAATAGGCATATAAAAGACCCGATATAACCCACGAAACTCACATAGGTTCACTACATATTACCGCTCAAGTGTTTAGGGGCTATATGTGTTTCACTCAAAAGCAATTTCACAACACGCGTCGCCATATGCTTGCTCTTCGATCTCATCTCCGCTAGGTAACCCACAACATTCAAGATCAAGAGGTCTTTTATTTAATTGTAATGGGGCTAAGGGCAAGTGGCTATAAGAAATGAAGGATAAGGAAATACAAAGTCCATAGAAGCTCGTGAAGCAACACTCTCTTGTAGATATTAGACTTTTGCTTTCGAATGCTCACTTACTCACTCTAATCCCAATGTACAACCCACGCTAAACTATGTACAATACTATACTTTCTTTCTATTTTTGGATTTTATTCTATTTAACTTTTTTTTTTCTTTTTTTTTTTTTCTTTTCAAACAACATTTTTTCTTTTTTTTTTGAAACTTTCTTTTCTAAACAAAATCACTCACCCCCACACTTATTCTTTTGTAACCTCACACTTTTGACTTTTTCTTTTCTTTGGAAGCACTCAAACATAAAGTCATTCTCTCGAATCGCTTCACCAACTACCATGGAAGGGGTAGGATAAAAGTGTATAGGCTAGGTAGGGATTTGTGGTGCAAATGAATAAAAGGCTAAATATATAAATAGGCTCAAAGTGGCAATCTAGTGGTAAATATTTTTGGGTACATGCTTCTTTGGCCATGGTGGTATTAAGCCTAATTGCCTCAATCCTTTCTATCCCGTCATAAGCTAAAAGTAGCCTCTAGAGGTCTCAAGCAAGTTCTAGATACGCAATGTCATGAAATTGTACACACATGAAAGAATAAGTGAATGAAAGATGCATACACTATAGATATAGGCACAAAAACTCACAAATAAGGGCACGCAAGTCAATCAAATCATCTATATGCTTCTCTAATTATGATGAACCAACCTGACCACAGGCTATGTGCACACATATAGTCAAGTATAGATCACATATACACTTAATCACAAAACAAATTCAAAGTCCTAGATCATGCTTAATCTATCCAGAATCATAACAAGTTAAGTCAATGGCTCGTCATTGGGGTTGGAAAAGGCATTAACCACTAAATTCTAATTACAAAAAGCTATCTTTTTTTTTTTTTTTTGTTAAGGGCGCTCGATTCCTCACCACACTTAAAACCAACATTGTCCTCGATCAATGTTGTCAAGTGAGCTCGAAAGATAAATCCATGTTGGATTTAGGCATGAGAGTGAAGTCCGGGCGAAGACACAAGAATTAAGTATGAAAATGAAATCTAAATGCGGAGAAAAGATACGGAAAACCCTCTTGTGGTGAACCTCCATTGCTCACGACCTTCAGAGAAGACCAATAAGAGACACCAACATCAAGGCACAAGGCCTTGACTTCCTTAATGTATGCTCCAAGCTAGCTCCAGGTGCTCATGAAAGATCGACTCCAATGTTTTGACCTTCACGCATTGACCACTAAATAACTGAAGTTTCAGAGACTCAGAATCGTTCAACTTTTGGCACAAGATAGCGGACACACAGTAGAATATCTCCAGAAAATTTCAGCTCAAACTAACATGTAAATTGAAAAATATAGTCATCCAAATTCAACTGAAATTTCTGAACAGAAACTGCCCACTGCTATATTCATGCTTTCTCCACATTTCCAACTCCGGACACCTCCCATCCTCCCAAAATGCCTCAAAAGCTTTATTCACAACAAAAATAAACTACGAAAGAAAGAAATAATACCGATGATGTGCTAGGGTTGCCTCCCTAGCGAGCGCTTTGTTTAAGGACTTCATTGCCGGTCCATAAAACGTGAACTTTGTCAAGGTGGATATTTCTCAAGTGCGACCACCCTATTATTTGGGGCTAAGGGACTCCTTGATATGTCATAGAGGCAAGACCAAGAGCTATCCATTAATATTGCAATTGGTGACCAAAAGTGGAGCTTCTTAATCTTCCTCTTCTTAATTTTTCTTCTAGGAGCCAATCTTGCCCTCTCCTTCAAAAGTGGTGTAGAAATAACAATAGGTGGTAGAAGCTCTTGAGAGTGATGGGAAAGGTTGAGTGCAAGTGCTCCACTTCCTTTCCAATCCATCACCTCATTGTAGAAACATTGACCACTTAATGGTGGATTGAAAGGTAAAAGTACTTTAAGCTCAATCTTCTCATTAAGTACATAAGTGCTCAACGTTCTACTCTCCACCTTGGAAAGCTCATGATGGATCTCCGTGGATGTGGGAGGATAGAAAGTCTTTGGCTCTTCAATTTATTCATCATCACAAAGTATTGAAGGACTCTCTTCCTCCTTGGGAATATCGGCCTCAACAATTAAGGGAATATGGTGTAAGTCTTCAAGCTCCACATCCTCCTCACTAAACAAGCTATCCTCTTCTTCGGAATCATCTTCATATTTCTCTTCTTCATTGTGAAGATTAGATTTCCAATATTGCACCGGTTCCTCCGAAGTGTAGTCTCTCAACCCACTTGCTTCAAAATTTCCATAACCAAGCACACTTTCTTGTACATGAACATCACCCTCTCGATCTTGAAGAGGCAACTCTTGCTCATGATGCTCAAAATCTACTCCTTCTCTTGAATTAGGCTCCACTTGATCAAAGAAAGAATCTTGCTCATGACAAATGGTGAATGGTGGCTCTTGTGCAAGACTAGGCTCAAGTTGCTCATTGGAATGTGAAGACATGTCTTGAGAAGCTTGCAATTGAGCATTGAAGGCTTGGTATTTAGCATGCAATCGAGCTTGGGAGGCTAGGCATTGAGCTTGGGAGGCTTTCAATTGAGCATAGAGGCTTCCAATTGAGCTAGTTGTTCTTCAAGTGATGGTTTCATAGGCTCAAAAGCTTGCTCTTGTGGATATGTTTTGGGTACACATGTCTCTTGATACATCCCCATCTTGTACTCATATTCTTGCATAAAATCCGGGTACTCAAACCTCAAAGAACATTCAAAAGGTGAGTGCCACAGAGAATTACACAAGGCACAAGCTTGGTTGTAACTTGGCATAGGACTCTCGGCATAGGTATTCCGCTCTTGATAACCTCCGCCATAGAAACTTTGTTGCTCATATCCCCCAGGATCATCCCATCCATAGCTCCATCGATCCATAGCTCAATATGAGAAAAATAGATGCCTATGAGTTTCCCCAAGTGAGATTAGTAACCAAAAATTACAAAGAAAATAGAAAAATAAGCTCACAAAAAATAAATAACTAAATTAAAATAACAACATTTTTTTTTTTAATAATAACAAAGAAACAAAAAATATGCCAAAGTGACCTAGAACCGATTTACCAAGGGATTAAGGCTATTAAACCCTAATCCCCGGCAACGGCGCCATTGACTTGATACACATTTACGCAAGCGTACGTATCATTGTCAAGATAGGGAAATATTATGCCCAAAGTTATCGTACCACGGGGATTAGTGGCTAACCCACAATCCTTGAGTAATCGGAAATAAAGACACTTAGCACACAAAGAAAAAGAAAAAGAAAAAGAAAATAAATAAAAATGCTACTCTAAAGTACCAAGCCATAGCAATGCTCGGCTTTGGTTCTCACCAAAGCTTAATCAAAACTAAGAGCCTAGTGGTGGTTATTTACAAAAAGGTAGAAAGTGTCACCGAAAATGTAATTTGCATTTCTAATAACTAAAGTGCAAGAATTTAAATAGAGACTCTAATTAACAACTAAATTAAATAAAGGAAAGAAAAGAAAGAAATTGAGATAGATATGGGATTGGTAGTTAGGGATGAATCCTAACCCTAATTCAATGCCTTAGATGCTAATTTAATTGACATGCAATTTACTAAAGATGGTAGAAGCCGTACCCAAGGCTTTTCAAGGCTCAAGGGCCGAAATTAGCTTTCATGGTATTCCTACTCCGGTTCAAATGCCGTAGGAACTCACTTGACATGAATTAGAGCCGGTTCAAGGGTCACTAATTCACATCAAGAGGCCTAGAGATCGAGGAATGAGGCAACTAAGCTCACCATAACTGCGATCAAGCTAATCATGTAGTGAATCATGCTTGTATTTCCCACGATTATTAAATCGGGGTTCTTGCTCTAAAATCTAAGGATGTCATCCCCTAAATTTTAATCTAGAAATATTAAAACACATACCTAAGAGTTGACAATTCCTAAACATGCATTCTAACCAATTATCACAAAATACAAGCATCCAATTATTAACAAATTCCACATATAAATTAAATTAAGCATCTATTACATCAAATTTGGGTTAGGGCACACAACCCTAACCCCCAACAAACAAATTACTCACTACCCATAACCATTCTATTTCGTTTACGAATCAAAACTCCATTTTGATTCTCCCTTGTTATTAGGATCATAAATGTTTATCAATCCTCGGGGACATCACAAGTCATGAGTGACGTCTTGCAACATATCATGACTACCCTAGTTAATATAGAATTACAAATAACCTATTCAATTGGAATTACAATACAATACGGTCCTTCTCTAACACGATGTTCTAAATCACATCATTGGGGTATAGAATTGATATGTCAATGCCCTAATGTGATTTCCATTCTTATGTGATTCTTAGAATGTGATTAGAAACTCCTTTTCAATCTCATTCAATGCTTTGGCCAAAGACTTATTGAATCACATCTTTGAACATACACCTTATTTACTTAAGGATAGAGATTCCTTATTGTACACTCACATGTCTCTATGACCGAATTGATTATACCAATGAATGCATCAATTATATCCTTAAGGGACATAATATTATTGCATCATCAAGAGTTAATCCACTCCCTCATAAGACAACCATGGTGTCTTAGGTCAAATGACTAATTTGTATTATTGCAATTTAGAGTTCAAGTTTGACATGTAAGTAAAACTCCAGACAAGAACTCTAATGATCGCGTTCAGTGTACTCTTTAAGATAAGAGCACCCACATACTTGTATTAGTATCTCTACATGAATGACAAGAGACATATCATCCTCCATATTAAGCATACATAGTATATGCTAGTCTTTCCGGATCATCAATGTCCAAATGATAATCCTATGACTAGGCACCTTTTAGGATAAGAGTGTAAAAGAGTAAAGGTCTCATACATCTAACTCTTTAGATTACTTTCTCTTTAACTCATATTCCTTGGACCTTGTTCAATCAAATATTAAATATAAGCAATGAACAATAAACTTGCCCTTTTGATTAATAATAATTATATCAAAATGATTGTTTTAGGATACAACTCCTTTAAGTAATCTGCCATAAGGCTTATATGACGGAATCGTCAACATTGGTTTATTAATTAATAATAGGACAACTAAGAGCTTTAATAGGATTGCGACGGTGAAGTTGGAAAACCTAGTGTTCATTATATTTTTGTCTTTATCATTAAAATCTCAAAATCAATCTTTTTAGTTTTGTTTTCTTATTTTAATTCTTTAAAATCCCGCAAATAACTACACCAAAAACTGCATCACACAACGGTGATCACACAACGGAGAACAAATCCTCTGTTGTCTGTTGACGACAATTGAATCATACAACACATTTAATAAATCTTCGTTGTATAAAGATGCTCAAATTCTAAAACTTCTAGTTAGGAGGTGATGGCACAACGGAAAGAACGATTATCTGTTGTCTGAATGAAAAAAAAGACCGGCATATTCCCCTCCTACAATTGAGTCAAATTTGGCTTCAAATTGTACCCTAGATGCTATTAAATTGGGCAACAGTTTAGTTACTTCTGTTGTAGGAGTATACCTGCAAATCATCATACAATGGTTTTTAATGTCCTGTTGTGCAAGTGAGTACCAAAATTTGGAGATGGCTCCAAAATGACATTCATTCCCCCCAAAACGAGAAAATTTGGCTTCAATTGTTTGTTATGCTTGCAAGTTCCAACAACAGAATGAACTATTTCTGTTGTGTGAATGAGAAATGACTAGCCTAAGCGCGAAACCTAACATTTTGATTGCAGAGGCGGGAAATTTCCATCTTTTATTCCCTTAGCTATGTAACAAATCAGACAACGTAAACGTATCTATACGTTGTCTGTCTGAGTTAAAAAAAAAAAAAAGTTAATGCCTATTGCCTTAGCCAACTCGAGAGCACACTTAAACAAAGTTAACGCCTTGGCCATTTTTCCTATCATAGAGAGAAACCTCGAGCTTTTCTTCATTTCAAGCAAAATCTGGAGCTTTTCTTCACAATCTTCTCAAAACACTTAGCCATAACAAATCACCATCTTTCAAAGTCTGGATTTAGGTTCTATTCGATTTGAGTTCTACTCGATTAGGGTTCGATTTGGGGGTTTTTCATTCTGCACAAATCACCGCCTAATTTTTTTCGTCGAAGTTAAACTTCCCACTTTTTTCTTTCCCACACATCGTACTACAATTTTGCATTTTCGCTCGACCCGCCTCTATTTTTCAATTGACCTCTCTCTCTCTGCGCATATGTTTAGGGTTTGAACCCTAAGTCGTCGTCGTCTCTCCCCAAACCCCCAACCAAGCCTCTGTTCCTAAACGCCTCCGACCCCCTTCACGATGCCATTGAGGAGCTCCAGCGCCGCCATCGCACTGATGTTGCGCGTGGCTCGCAGCACCACCCGCCCAGCGACCATGCGAACGACGAGTTATGCGCCGCGCACGCGATTGGGAACCTCTGCCAGAACCTCCGGTATGCTCGCTACCTGCGTCATCCAACCCCCATCGATATGATCAAGGTGAGTGTTGAAATTCATCAAGATTTCAATTTTTGTGAGATTTCGATTGGACCCATGATTCCAACTCGGGTCTTTGAGCTTAAAGTTGGTTTCTTTTGATGGGTTTCAGATCTATGATTTGTTTGGCTCTGTTGCTGGAGGAGAGGGTGGTTTTGAAATGGAGGAAGAACAAGGATGTTGTTCTGTGGTTTGGGTTGTCACTGTTTCTGCATTTTCCTCTTGCTTCGTCACTGAACGATGAAGGTGGATGATACTATGCTTCTTTTGTTTCTGTTTTTGGTTGTGGGTTTCCATTTTTGAATGTGCCCAGTTTGTGTTTTTAGACCAAAACGTTTAGGATTTTAAGAAACAAACCAGAAATGGAGAGGTGTAATTTGTTTTTGGACTTTTGGTTTCCGTTTTTGAATGTACCCAGTGTTGTATTTTTAGCCCAAAACGTTTAGGCTTTCTGGAAACAAGAGGAAATGAAGAGCTGCAATGTGTTTTCCAAAAGTTTTATGGTTTTTACTTATGAGTTTTCTGTGACAATGTCAGCCTCTCTGTGGCCTCCTTGTGAGTTTTTGTCTCCTCTCTCCCTCTCTCTAAAACTGTTTTATGGTTTGATGACTCTTTGTTTATTTGTGAATTGTAGAGACTTGCAGGGGAATAAACTAACTGGTCAAATCCCGGATGAGATTGGCAACTGTGCTTCTCTTATGTATCTGTAAGACATCTCCTTCATGTTGACTTTCTTATGTATCTGTAAGACATATCATTAGAAAAATCTGATGATCTTCTTCAACAAATAATGTTTCTATGTATTTCTGTGTTTATATATGTCTTTTATATTCATATATCTTGGAATTTCATTGTGTACTTATTGCAAATATATTCCACAGGATGGCACCATCTAGAATTCATGTTACTTGTGCACTAGTTTATGACAAAACATCAACAGGAAGGATTCACAAAGGAGTGTGTTCAACCTGGATGAAGGTATTTTATATGTTCTTTTCTTTGAATCTTTGTTGCTTGATTATCTATTGAAGAGCATAGCAACTGTGGAGGAGAACTGATATTAGAAGACCTCTCAAGCTGAAATACTGAAATGAATGCAGTATACCTGCATTTTGCTAGATTATAAAACAGAGTACCTATTACTGATTTTGGAATATCATAACCGAGTGTTCTATTTTCGAAATCAGGGCAATGCTAAGGAATTGTTTTGCACTTTTCTGTTTGTAATTTAGCATTACATATATTTTCGAAGATCTTATATCCTTACATTTATTAATATCACCCTGGATATATGTGAAGCAAACTTAGCTGTGTAACTGCTATGTATGATTTTTACTTTTTGTACAAGTTTGAAAGTAATCATTTCTTTTTAATCCTTCTGCAGAATTATGTGCCTTCGACAAAAAGTGATGATTGTAGTTGGGCATAATCATCGCAAGCTGATACCTGATACTGATTCTAGTGTCAACTTTAATGTTGTCAAATAAACCTCAGATTGCTGGGAAACTACCAAATAAGTCTCGTAGAATCATTTATTGAAGTTGATTGTGCAAATGTAGGGGATATTGTAGTGAAAACTGATTGTGGTATGTCCTTTGTTTCACTTGAGTATTCACAGGAAGCTCAACATGGCTGCGGATTTGTTTGAGGGAATGTTCAGCTCCAGATTTTATTTTTAGTTAGTCATTACAGCCAAAAAAAGTCCCATCTCATTTCAGGAAAGAACAGAACCAGATCAAGCAAGTAGGGAGCATGTCATAGTAAGTTATTACGCCACTCATTATAATTTAACCTATTGACATTAGTCATTCATGTGGTAAAAGACAAGATAAATCATTTTTTTGGTTGGTTAGAAATCATTTATTTGCTTCATATGAATCATGACATAAGCAAGAAGCATTATCCCAGTAAACTACAGTAAAGAACCTGAATGCTGGTGAATTACAACCAGACATTTAGATTCCATTATTTCAACCATTAAATATCACAGCTTGATCAAATTCTCATGATCATTAAATTTCTTGAATGTACTAAAAGCATTAAAAATATTCCCTATAATATATACGGTACAACCTGCAACTTCTGTGGCTGTGGTTAAGCACAAGCCTGAATAAGAATATAGTCACCACTACTTTGCATAATCATCGCCAGTCAAAAGTTTTTCTTCATTAATGTGAAACCCCAATGACCTATTTCTTTCGTGTTCAGGCTTCCGACATCTGGAACATGCTATCTCAAGGAGGTTATATTTAGCATGGACAGTCGTATGTTCTTGCACTCCATTTTTCTTTCAATTTCCTCGGAATGTTTAAGATTTCACTTCTAAAATGAGGTGCTACATTATGGCAGGGTGCAATAGATGTGTTGGAGAGAAGCACTCGGGTTCAGTAGCTTGATGGAACTGTTGTACCACTATGATCTTCTCCATTGGAGGTAACTTTGAGTGATTCTCCCTTTTGTGTGTTTTTTATGAAATTATCAGCTTTGGGAAACTTTCAAGGCAGAGAATCTCATTTTTGATGCATACTTGGTGTAGGTTTTTCAGGTGATTTCTCTTGACTCCATAATTTTTCTAAACAAGCAATACAAAACTTTGAGGAGTATATATGTCTTCTTTTAAGTGTGCTATATATGCAAGAATGAACATTACTATAGAGCATTGTTATGTAGTAAGACATAATCCTTTTGTTTTCATTGCATTTGTAAATTGTGTCAGGAACTATATGGTGGACTGTTGCATAAAGAGTCATTGGAAGATCAAGCATGGAGTACCCGGCATTGCAGCAAGCTATATTTTCTTTCATCATGTAAAACTTAGCTAAAAAACTTAAAAGCTTCTTAGTCTATGAGATGTATGAATGCTTTAACAATGTTCCTTAAATTCAATATTTGATGAATTGATGTATCACAATGCTTTTGGTACAAATATTGATCATTTGATGGTTTGCATTCAATTTGTATTCCAATTGTTCACTATTAATTTATATCTATTCAAAATTAGGGTATTCACACAACGCAGTTCTAGATATCACACAATGGATTTCAATAAGTAACGTCGTCTAGTTTTAAGCTCATACAATAGAAAATACTAGAACATAGTTGTCTTACTCTAAATCACACAACAGAAAATACTAGAACACAGTTGTCTTACTCTAAATCACACAACAGACAAACTACAAAACAGTTGTATGAAAATCTCAACCCACAACGGCATAAAAGCAAATTCTGTTGTGTGAACTGCTGCGCATGGGTGCGTCCGGCATCTGTCCAGTTCTGGGACAACGGTGTTAAGGAATATACGTAGACTGACTTTATATCATACAACGGTGAATGCATCGTCGTCTGATTTTTCATCAGACAACATCGAGATAGACGACGGTGAGTCTTCATATCAGACAACGTTTTTTCACCGTCGTGTGATGCAGTTTTTGGTGTAGTGAATATTTCTTGCAATTTTTGTCGTGTTTGTTGTTTTGGTTAATTAGGTTAGGATTCAAAGTCAATTATCAATCCCCAGAACGACCTCGTACTTGCACAAGCTATACTACAACCGATTCGTGCACTTGCAAAGTTTATTTAAAATTTGACAACAAGTTTTTGGCGCCGTCGGCTGGGAATTGACAATTGATTTTAAATTCCAGCTTGAATTACCAATTTTGTGTTTATTTTGTTTCTGTTTAAGAAAAACTGAAATTGGGAGAGAATTGAGTCGTCCTTTCATTGATAATAGGGGCCTCTTTATATAGAGGATTACAAGGCATAGAATCAGAGTTGTACAAGGAAAGATAATCGTACAATTAATCGGATATCTATGAATATCTCTAATTCAAAACCCTATTACAATTAGGTCAGGTAACCTAGTGTTTGGGCCAGACACATATTCTGGATTTACTTGAACACTCCCCTTTGTGTCGCCCAAACGTGGTGCTCCTCTCGTTGCCTCATTAAAAACCTTGCCGAGTAACAAAAACCCAGTGGGACAAAAATAACCTCGGTCGAAGGGGAAAAAGAGCACAACACACCCTTCACGTTTCGAGACCATACATGTAGACATCTCCCCCTGATGTCTGCATCTCCCCCTGATGACCACGGTCATGGGAGTTTGGATAACTTCCGCACACGATGCTATCAACATGTTTCTCGAAAGTAGAATTTAGGCACTGACTTAGAGAGCAAGTCTACCACACTGTTCTCAGATCGAACCTAGTTCACTTTGATCTTGAGGAGAGTCTGTTGTTGCTGATTATACTTGGTGTTGTCGCTTGTGATGTAGCCTTGCTTCATTTGTTCAAAACAAGCAGCACTATCCTGAATGCTCTTAGACTCATATGTGGTAGATTTCAAACCACAATTGTTCGAACATGAGTAATTATGGATCCAATCCATATACATTCACGAACCACTTCATGAAGAGCAATGGTCTCTACATTGTTCGAAGATATAGCTTTTGTAGACCTCCAAGATATCACGGTTTTACCCATGGTGAACACTTAACCAGTTTGGGAATGACATTTGTGTGGGTCAGAGAGATACCCAACATCAGCAAAACCTTCCAAAACACATGTCGTTTTGGGACGGGGATAGAGGGAGTAGGCCAGTGTTGGCGACGTTCCTGGTGTGTG
This sequence comes from Rosa rugosa, assembly GCF_958449725.1. Taxonomy (NCBI): domain Eukaryota; kingdom Viridiplantae; phylum Streptophyta; class Magnoliopsida; order Rosales; family Rosaceae; genus Rosa; species Rosa rugosa. The sequence continues at coordinate 33,458,233 of NC_084821.1, read as the reverse complement.
ATGGGTCCGAATCCATCGTCTCTCTGTAGGGATAGAACAAGCCCATATCAATCGTACATCTTAAGTACCGAAAGATATCTTTTACACCAATCCAATGGCGTCACGTTAGCGCAAAGCTATATCTAGCTAACAAGTTCAAGACAAATGAGATGTCCGATCTTGTGCATTGAGTTAAGTACAATAATGCGCCTATTGTACTTAAGTAAGGCACATCGGCCTCTAGCACATCTTCGTCATCATCCTTTGGACAAAGAGGATCATTTTCAGGATCAAGACTACGGACGATCATGGGGGTGCTTGAAGGCTTGACCTTGTCAAAATGCCTAAGCACCTATCAACACAATGCTCAAGTTCCAAACCGAGACATAATCGTGTTCTCCCAAAATCCTTCATCTCAAACTCGGATTTCAAGTGTTCAGCAGTTTCCCTTAACTCTTTAAGGGCTTCCAATGAAGATCGTGTCCAACATGAACCAAGATAGAATCCGGAACTTGTTATAGAAACGCGTGGGCATATCCCTTCCCAATCAAGTAGTCACTTTAGTGAGCGTTTCAACCTCTTTGTAAAACGCGCTCCGTGGTCTAGAGCCGCTTGACTTAGGTAAATGAAGTTCACCATGAACTTTCATGTGTATTCCATATCTAGATCCCCATAGAGATACGTAGTGACCACATTCGTAAGCTGCATGTTCAGTTATTCAAAAACTACCAAACTAACAGGGTAGTGGAGTGCAATGACATCCATTACGAGAGAATATGTCTCATCGTAGCCGATTCCAGGGCGTTTTGTGAGAAGTCTTGCTCCATAAGGCGAGATTACCATATCTTTTTCTCATCACGCTTTCTAACAAACACCCATTAGTCAACATGTTTTATGTCAGGAGGTGTTGGCATCACCGGTTCAAAAACCCTCCTCTTTGTTAGAGAATCCAACTTAACCTGGATCGCATCTTTCCATTTAGGCCAATTTTCTCTACGTTGGCATTCATTCATCAACGGAGCATGGTTCGATATCATCGGACTTAACAAACTCATGCACTACGAAATGCGCGACTAGATCATCAATTATGATGGAGTTTCTATCCCACGTCTCATGTACACTAGTGTAATTTTCATAGAGCTCTATATTCTCAGGAATAATTTATGTCAGGAATAATTTCTGACGTTGAGGCGTCCCCCAACAATAACCATAATCCGGAAGATTCTCATGAGACGGATTTTGAGTGTCGATGATCCAAAGATTGGATTGTGCCAAAGTATCCTTCGAACCCATGGGCCTCCCACGCATCCTCGCTGGGGCCATGGCCTGTAACACCAGAGTGCCACACTCTATGGCGTTGGTGCCATGCCTACTTCCATGTAGGGCGGCGTTACGTCCTCTCGTAGGGACGTCCATCCTTGCAGGCATGTTTGCAACATATTTGTGTGATCTCGTCACTTTATTGGGGATCGAGATGAGACATAGTAGGGACAGACCACGACAATTCTTGTCGTTCCTGCTGAACATTCGTGTTCTTATCTCCCCCTAACTACGGGAAGACTGTCTCATCAAAGTGACAATCCGCAAGACATGCGGTAAAGAGATCGCCAAGCAAGGGCATTAAGTGGCAGACTATTGTTGAATCTCAAATCCAACGTAGTTGCCCATTCGTCTGTAAGGACCCATCATAATGCGCTGTGGCGGCGCAATTGGCACATAAATGGCACAATCAAATTTGCGTAAGTACGAGATGGTACCCAGTCACTAGCTGTAACGCAGAGGTAGAATGATTGGCGGTGGGTCGTAGACGAATCAGCATACCGGCATGCAATATTGCATCACTCCAAGCGGATATAAGGAGATTGGTACGCATTACCAATTTTCGAGCTACCATCATAGTCGTTTTCGTGAGACCATTTGGGTGTGTTCATGGGAATATGATGTCCAACATCAGTCCCAATGCAATAACCATCGAAAGTCTTCAATGTAAACTCTCTAGCAATGTCAAATCCAATTGACTGAATAGGATGATCCGAGGAGTGAGCTCGTTGTCATATGATATGTGTTAGGAGTTTAGCGTAAGCAGCATTACAAGTGGACAATGGCACAACACGTGACCAGCGTGTTTGCTTGTCAACCAACATCATGAGATATTTAAACGTCTGCAAGTTGGTTGAACTAGTCCACAGAATCCCCATGGACTCTATGTAAGAACAGAATGAGTATTTTCATATCCTTTGCATAGGACGGTCTCAGTCATAATTTCCTTAAGGAACGGGCTTTGTAAAACGATCAAGAGGCCTTAGAAGCAACCAATGAGGATTTTGGTTGGGCCTGAGCGTCTGAAATGCTATTCGAAGCCAAGTTGGTGATTGCAGCATCACCTAGGGCTCCATCACCATGATGGACGCCATCCATGGCGTCATGGATAGGGACTGTGCCAGCCCTAGGCTGGAGGTGGACGGCGGTGGTGCTAGAGGCAGCGGCGGCGGTCACACTTAGTCCAGGAATCAATTTTTGATTCATGCTTGGTTTCGCTCGAGAGAATGAATGTCCGTGTGAAGTCTTTAATAGACGGATTATCATATCATGACCAGGATAACCTATCCTATCGTGACAAAGCCAATATGTATCTAAATCCAAGAGATCTTCCCTCATAACTTTATTGGATTTAATAGCTTGAATAGTGACATAGAGTCTACTAGAGAGACACATAAACTTGTCTAAGATGCAATCATTAGAGGTATTGCAAAGGAACTCATTTTCGTTCTCTACATGCGTTTCTGCATGGAATCCGTTGGCTATTCATAGGTGCGATTTGCCCTAGGAGCGTAGAGAGTTTCTGTGACAGTAATCAAGGTGTCATTTGGCAAGGGGAACTTGGGCTATTCCATGTCCTTGAATTAATACTGATGGCTGATAGGAGCATTTTAATGCGACGTTTTACTTGCTTTTCCCTACATTTCTTGCGTTATTTCCTTATTAAAACCCTTTTTAGGAAAGTTTCCATTCTTTGATTGGGAAAGTTCCTATTTGTAGAAAGTTTCTATTTTGTAGTTTCTATTTTTCATTTTTTGGAAAGTTTCCATTTTCAGTTTAGGAAAGTTGCCATTTTTCATTTTAGGAAAATTTCTATTTTTCTTACTAGTTTCTATTTTCAGGACCTCGGAGCTAAAAAGTGGAAATGAACTCACAAATGGAAAGAGGAGCTTGCAAACGTTAAGGGGAGCAAAAATGAGGAACAATGAGCCACATAAATGAGCAGAAATGAAGAAAAGAAGTTTTCCTGCTTCAACCAGGAAACCCTGCGAAAAGGAGGAAAGCTTACCAATGAAGTTTCCAACGTTACTATGAAAAAGAAATGGAAAAATGAAGTGTTATGGCGTTGGAAGGTGACAAGGCTTGAAGTTGAAGCAACAAGGCCCAAGAACTCTCAAAAATGAAGTGGATTTTCGGCAATTGGATTAAAAGCCCACAAAGCCCATGGAATTAGCGTTTGTGACGCAATGAAGAAACCCTAGGGAGAGTTTGCCGTCCAAAGCCAAGAGAGAAACAAGGGAGATGGCGTGAAAAATCAGAAATTAAAAGAAGATTTCGGTTGAGATTTTCTAGGGCAATTTTTATGGAAAGAAATATACTTGGAGACTTACCCTAGAAGGTTTTGCGGTGAAAATCAAAGGGAGAATAAAAGATTTCGGCAAAGAGATATCCCCTAGAGAGTTTTAAGGAAAGAAAATATATGTGGAGACCAAGAAAAGCTCAAAAGAAGTCTAGATACATTCCTATATTCCCTAAAGGAGTTTTGGCCGAATTTAAAGTATAAAATCAGAATATATCCATGGAATTTCGGCAAGATTATTTAGGGAATTAAATTGGAATTATATGATTGGTTGGACCACATCATAGGGCTTACTTGGCAAGTTCTCATTGGTGGAAGCTATGTGGAGTTATTAAATTAATTCCTTGGAAAATAAAAAGAATATCACGGCTTGGAGACCAAGTTTGGCCGTTCCCTATATATACTCATCTCCTCTAGACGTCAAGTGTTCCCAATCTTTACGTTTTACACTTTAGAAAAAATTCAGAAAAGTTCTTAGCATAGCCGTGAGTTCCTCCATCCTCTAGAGCAAGCCACGAGTTCAAGCAAGGCCAAGGAAGAGAAGAAGAAGCCGTGACCTATTCCTCCACCATCCACCTTTGAAGCTTGCTTTCGAGTTTCAAAGGATTCATCGTTATTCACCCATTATCATCTTCCATCCACGGTGTAATTCAATCTCTACTTTGTAACCTTTGCTTTGAATTTCGTTGGCTTTGTTCTAGTTGACATATATGTTTGAATGAATATTAATTTCTGGAATTTTATATGATTGAATGAAATTTTCAGATTCATATTATTGTTCTTCGAAAGTTGCTTATGTGGGTTTGTTTAATTAAATTTGCGTTATAGATAACTTTTGTATTTTAATCTTATGTGGTTGCAAACAGTTAGGGTTTCGATATAATTGGTGCTAGGTTTAAGAACATGAAATCGACTTTTCGTTTTGTGTAAACTTGAATCAAAGTAGTAAAGGTTTTGTACAAAGATCAAATTTAATTAAAGAGAATTGCAATTAGGTGGACTTTTCCATAACTAAGTTGCACACTTGAGTTGATAGCCTTTCTCTATGTGTAATGCGTTAAACATGACATAATTGACTAGCTTTCTAGGGTTTGATTGCATGTTTGATAGGATTAATCTAGGTGCTTTTGCTTAGGTTAATTAGCATTGAAAAGTAAAAAATGGGAATTCATTTGCTTTCGAATGCTTCACATGATCAACTCCTTTCTCATGACTTAGATGAACAATATTAGGGTTCGAATCGATTTTAATCATAGTTTCGGATTTTGATCTTTGTTCTCTCATTCCATTTGTGTTTTTATGTTTTTATGTTTTATTTGTTTTAATTACTTAGTTTTATTTTCGAAAAACCCAAAAACAAAATCCCCTTTTTCGTGTACAATGTTTATAAATGTGAATATCTTTGTGAATATTATACTTTGTTTTAATTTTAATTGTTTAATTGTTTGACAATGACAGGTGTACCCTCAATCCCCGGAATAGAACGATCCCTATTTGCTTATACTACTAACGATATTTTCTGGGTTAAATTATGCGCTTGCTTTGAGCGTGTCAATGGCCCAGCCATCGTAGTCACAAAGTAATATGCTCAGAATCAAAATGGAGTCATAATGAAAGGAACTCAAAATTTTATCCATAAGCCAAAGGAGTACATCATTGTCTCTTAACCATTAAGAGAATCTAATCCAAATGCTAGCTAATGCAAAACAAAGATAGTTGTTTGAGTTCTTCCAGTAACTCCAAAATAAATATGACCAGGTGAGTAGAGAGATGTCGGTGGAGCAAGGCTTGCTTAAGTACCACTTATCTCAAAACCTTCCTAGACATCATACTCATTTTGGATGAGCCTATGTGAAGAAAACTAAACAAATGGCATTTACTACAAAGTATATGGCAATTGCCTATTACATCTCTTGGAAAAATAAAGACTTAAACAGAATTGGCGATCTATTGATCTGTTGGGGACATCATTGAGTAGAAAAATATGTGCAAAAATGATACCTCCTACTCCCAAGTATAGGAGGTCAAGTTTTAGTAAAGGGGAAAAGTAAGAGTATCGTACCCGAGGGATTGAGTAACTCTACCCTAACTAGATTACCGCGAAAATAAAACCTAGAAAACACATGTGAGTCTATCTTTTTACAAATTAATAGTCTCGGCCCTTTGGAAGCCAAAACTATCAATAATGATATTTACAATGGTAAAGTGGTGAATCGGCTTTGTTGATTTTAATTTCTATAAAGTAAAATAAGTTGCACAAAAGTAAACTAAGATAATAAAAACAAAATAAAATAGAGACTTTGATCAATGAGATAAATAGGAGCATATGTTTTTGCACCTAGCCTCCCTCATGCATATAATGTAACCCATTTTCTAATAACAACATGCTTTTTAAATTCCCCCTCGGTTTTCGCTAGAGAAACCGAGATACCAACTAATCATGCAACCTAACCATGTCGCTAGAGCAAAGCTAGATCACACAACCTTAGTCCTATTTACATTCGCTAAAACATAAAAGGGCTTTGATGTCGTAAAGCCTAAGGCCTCTCAACTCTTAAACTCATGGCACCAAGCATTAATTTTAACGTAAGGACCCAAGCAATCTAGTTCTTCCCGTAAGAATAAGCTAGACCACCACCCTATTAGCTACGCATGCTTCTAGGTTACAAAAGATTGTCAAGCTTAAGTTTCCGATTTCATTAATTCCTACAACATGCTTCTAGGTGACAAATCCAAAAACACATGTAAGAAAACATTAAAGTAAAGTAGCTAAAGGATTCAAAACAAGCATATTCATCAAAAACATGGCATCACACTATTTTATACATGAGTTTGGCTAGGGCTAAGGCCTAGCCCCAAATTTATTCTACTCACAACCCATAGTTACATAAATCAAACCCATAAACATAATAACATCAAGCAAAAGAGAGGAAGAGTAGAGAAAGTGGTTGGTCACAAAACTAGCTCCCCTTGATGCAAAACTAGTGAGAGATGTTTCAAAGTATGGAAATTTCGGTTTTCTCAAACCCAAATTGCCATACAAATCCACAAAGCTCTTAGAAACTTGAAGAACAAAGGCTTGAAATGATGAAACTACGGTGTGATTGATCAGAGATGTAAAGGATCTTCGGTTTTTGGTAAAAACCCAAGACACTTTACACTTTTCTCTACACAAAAACTAAACTAAACTACATAAAAGATGAAGAATTATGGAAAATGGAGAGGAAATGGAGAGAGGAAGAAGATGAAATGGATGAAGGAAAGTATGAAAAACGTCCAAAGTGAGGGTAGTGTGTTTTTATAGGCCAAAAGTGATGAATGGAGGGTGGAGATCAAATGAAATGAAGGGCTAGATGTGGTTGACAAATGTGTAAGCATTAATGTGGATCTAGTCTTTAACTCCACATAGAAATGACCTAGAAAGCCCATAGATATTTTGGTGGAGGAGAAAAAGTAAGGGTAGAAGGGTTATTGTGTAAGGGAACAAGGTAATAAATGGAAGACAAAGGTGTAAGGTGTAAGAATGAGACCACTTGTCATATTTCAAATTTTGGATTTCAAAATAACCTAGACCTAAAGTCTTCCTACCTAAAGTCTCTAACCCTAATCATCTCTTCTTTCTCCTCCACACGTGGTCTTGGCCGGCCAACTTGGGCGGAATCCGGCGTTGACTCTCATTTCGTCATGTTTTCGCACTTTCTTCCTTCAATTTAATCTCCACTAAGAATTCCGAATTAGCCTTCGGTTTCTGCATACCAAATGTTCCTCCATGAGTGTAAATCATCCTTGTAAAATTTCAGAGCTTAGTTCGCCGTGGTGTGGCTGGAAATGTGCCGGAATCCGTACAGGTCCGGTTTTGCAGTTTTTGTCTTCTAGTGCAGAAATTTTCACCAATCTTTTGAAGGCCTTCCATTCCGAACTAGCTCTTGCACTCTTCATAACAAATGATCCTTAGGATGTCTAGAATGGATCTGGAAAGTTTTAACTCATTTGGAGTTCATTTGGTCAGTCTGCCGCTCCTCCTTCCTTGCCTAGCTTGGTTTCTCCTAACCGGAGTATGAAAATGTGCTAAAGTTGAGTTTTTAGGGCATTTCCAAGCTTTTTCATTATTTCCTAGCATGATAAGGAAAACATAATAAATATATATAAATAAACACAAAGGTTAAGCAAAAGTGCAAGATTAGGGAATAATTACTAGGTAATTATGGACCTAACATGATCCCAGCCAGATTTGTAGTCTTCAACCCTTCACTCTAGATCATCTTCTTGATCTACTTGTTCCACATAGTGAGCTTCTCTTGCTTCACAATATGTTTGTAGGCGGTGACAATTTCTTCACGAGCTCGACAAATGTGTGCACAATGACCGGATAATCCACATCGAGAACATACATCTCTGTCCTTAGACTCCATTGATTGAGGCGCTTTGAAAGCGTCATTTGGATGGCTCTTAGTGTTGGTGGCGCCAACAACATGGCCAAAGGCGTTGCCTCCTCCCTCTCTCTTTCCACGTTGACCTCTTTGGTTCCGTGTTCGCCTATTTTGGCAGTTACCTTCCTCATTAGAGCGAGAATATGGATCAAAACGTCCAGAATTGTCCCTAAATTTAGGGTTTCGCTCTTAGCGCCCTCTCTCAGGGGCGCGACTATAAGGCTTCTCTATTTGCTTCCAAAGCTTGAGCTTGCTCAACAGTTAGCACGTCTTGGCTAGGCTCGAGAATCATATCCACGATTCCATCGGCCTTGAGATGCTTGCGGACATCACGAACCCACTTGTGATATCCAGAGTCAATTGTTCCCAATGGAGCAATGTCCAGTCTATTCAGGTTACTCATCCTGAAAGAGAACAAGAAATTGGGGTTAGTTTCAGAGCTTAAAAGGCTACCACAAAAAACATATAAAATTTCTGAGCGTAGTCGCTCCCAAGAAATTATAAATTTCCGACCGTAATCACTTACAAGAAATTAGGGATTTCTGAGCGTAGTCGCTTCCAAGAAATCTGATTCCAAGAGGTATTGGATTAGATCGAAACAATGATGTAAGTGGTCGATCATAAATTCTCTACAAACTCTAAATTTGGAGATCTCAACAAGCTCCTAGCTTGGAGTGAGCACGAACCCCCACAGTTCGGCTTTTGGTCTCCCCTATGAAGAAGAAAGGGGGGTAGAAGAAGGGAGGTTGCAAGTCCCCGAGAAAAAGAAGAGAAATTGAATAAAAACTCAAAAACGGGAACCTTTAGTAAAAATTACCTCAAAATAGTTGCCAGAAAATTTGGCTAGAAAAAGTCGCCGGAAAAGTGGACAGAAAAAGTCGCCAGAAAGTGGCTGGAAAAGTCGCCGGAAAAGTCACCGGAAAGTGGCTAGAAATCTGGCCGGAAAAGTTTCTGGCGGCAGGCTGCGGCCGGAGTTGGTTGACCAGAGGATCATAGCCTGTGGGCTGGGCTTTGACTTCTTCTGGGCCAGTCCCCTCTTTTTTTTTTCTTTTTTTTCTGCTTCGTCCCAAGCCCACTCTCTTTTCCTTTTTCTGGGCTGCTTCAGCCTTCTCCTTTTTGGGCCGCGTCCCCCTCCGACTTGGGCCGACTCTCCTTTGAATTTACTAATCAATTTTTTTTCATTGTAGGTACTCTATTATTGAATATGGCATTCCCCTACGACTTTTCTTAGCATGACAATAATTTCAACCCCGATTCAACGTTTGGGAATGATCCATTCTTACAGAATACTCCTTCATTGGCACATCAATCACCATATATGTACAACTCAGAATGGCGATGCTCTGACTATTCTTTTCCATATCAGGTTTCAGATGAGCCTAGCAATTCATCACTCGAAGAGTCTCTTCTATCCTTCATGTATAGCCAACAAGAAAGCATGCAAAACCTCTCTGAAAATATCCAAAGCCTTGCTAACATCATCCAACGTCAGGAACCATCCATTACCAAGCTTGAGGTTCACATTGCCCAAATTGCTAATACATTGAGAGAAGAAGAAGACGGGTTTTATTATCAACAAGAGAACGAGGAAAAATAAGAAGATTTTGAGCTAGAAAAGGTAGGAGAAATCATTGATGATCCACCAACCATGAGCATGCCTTTTTTTCCTCCTCCACAAGTACTTCTTCCCGACAAAGTTGAGAAAATTAATATTTTGGATGATTGTGAAATCAATTTGTGTCATTATGAAATGGGATTTGATAAGAGCTCACTTTCTGAAGTCACCACCATCATTGCCCCTGTATCAAATCTCCAACCATCAGAGGTTCCCCAAATTTACCACAATTGCCTATCTTCACCCTCTTAAGTTTGTTCTTTCTATTATTCCAGCTCCAAACCTCGATGTTAAGAGTCTTCCTGAGCTTCCAACAAAGCGTACAAAGGAGTTTCTTGGACCATTATTCAAAACCCGTGGCAACCTCCTTTACAATTGATGCTTTACATGAAATTTGTGTTAAACAGCGACAAGCGTGGCCCGTGGCCCACCATTGTACCGATACTGTCCCAACTTAACCACCCGATAGGTGTTGGGTTTTTAATCACAAAAGGCCTCGGTACAATTGGGTAAGAGCCACCCACTTATAAGTTATATTTTATTTAGAATGCTTCAATTATATTATTCATCTCCAAAATAGGAGGTATATAAAGAGATACAAGAGTAGTCCTAATAGGAAAACATCTCCTACAATTATACAGAAAACGTAATCTACATCTACAAGGAAATTAAATATTTACATAATATTCTACACTCCCCCTCAAGTTGGTGCAAAGATGTCAATCATGCCCAACTTGTCAATCGAGTTGTCAAACACTTTCCTTGACACTCCTTTCGTAAGAACATCTGCTAATTGATCTTCTGTATACACAAAAGGGAAACAGATGATCTTCATGTCCAGGTTTTCCTTAATGAAATGCCGATCTACTTCCACATGCTTAGTCCGGTCATGCTGAACAGGATTATGAGCGATTTCAATAGCAGACTTGCTATCACAATGCAAATCCATAGGCTTCTTGAGCTTAAAACTCAAATCTTTCAACACATTACGAATCCACAACATCTCACAGACTCCATGTGCCATACCTCGAAACTCAGCTTCAGCACTTGACCTAGCAACAACCTTCTGTTTCTTGCTGCGCCAAGTCACATGGTTTCCTCCAACAAATGTAAAATACCCAGATGTGGACGGTCTGTCTGTCTTATCACCAGCCCAGTCTGCATCTGTGTACCCCACAACCTCCAATTCATCCTTTTTTTCAAACAACAAACCCCTTCCAGGTGCCATTTTAAGATACCTCAAAATACGATACACTGCATCCATATGCTCTTCACTGGGACAATGCATAAATTGACTGACCACACTCACAACATAAGCAATATCAGGCCTAGTATGAGAAAGATAAATAAGTCTTCCTACTAGACGTTGGTACCTTCCTTTATCAGTTGGAACTTGATCCGGATAGATGGCGAGGTTGTGGTTCATCTCGATCGGTGTCTCAATGGGGTTGCAGTCAAGCATTCCAGTCTCAGTTAACAAGTCAAGTACATACTTACGTTGGGACAAAGAAATCCCCTTCTTAGACCTTGCAACTTCAATTCCAAGAAAGTACTTCAATTGCCCAAGGTCCTTCATCTCAAATTCATTAGACAGATAGTCCTGTAGAGCCTCCATCTCTTTTGGATCATCTCCTGTGACAATCATATCATCAACATATACTATCAGTGCGGTAATCTTACCCTAACTACGCTTGATGAACAATGTATACTTGGAGAACCCTCCAAACCACGCTATAGGAGACTGCTTCAAACCATATAGAGACTTCTTCAACTTACAAACCTTGCCAGTATCATAAGGCAAATTTTTAACTCCTGGCGGCATATCCATATATACTTCTTCCTCCAAGTTACCATTGAGGAATGCATTCTTCACATCAAACTGACGTAGAGGCCAATCTTTAGTTGCTGCAAGTGAAATCAAGATTCGAACGGTATTGATTTTTGCTACAGGGGCAAACGTTTCTTCATAATCAATTCCATAGCACTGAGTGTAACCTTTGGCAACTAGTCTGGCCTTGTACCTGTCAATGTTCCTATCAGCTTTAAGTTTCACTGTAAACACCCATCGGCATCCAACAGTCTTCTTTCCAGCAGGCATCTTCACCAAATCCCAAGTCAAGTTTTTCTACAAAGCCTCTAGTTCTTCATTCATTGCTTGAGTCCACTTAGGATCTGCCAAAGCATCTTGTACACTACTTGGAATAGATACAGTGGATAATTGATCAACAACAAGTGCATGTGACCCAGACAACCTATGGTTAGACATGTAGTTAGCTATAGGATACTTAGCTTTGGTTTTGATGTCTGGTTCATATTGTTTCTTAGGAATACTCTTGGTAACCCTCTGTGATTTCCTAGGCTCAATATTACCTACCCCAAATGATTCGTTCGAAATTAAAGGTACCTGAGAATGAACACTCGCAGCAGATTCTTCAGTTGATGATGTAGAGGGGGGAAAGAACTCTGATAGATGAGGGCTCTGAATTATATTCTGTTCATTGGGTGCATCACCACTGGGCATTAATGCATCATTGTCACCCTCCTGACGCGTGGGGCCTTGGTCTGACACGTCCAAGCCACTTTGGAGATACTGTAGGCAGGAGCCACGCGGCTGGCTGGAGCCAAAAATTGTCCCTCTGAGGGGGGGGGCCCACGGGTTCACCCATTTGTCCATTCACTTTGTCTCCCATCACGGGTCCACCGCCATGCATTTGTCCACTTCCTTCATTTTCTATCACGGCACCTCCACCTTCTCTCTCTCCCATCAGTTCACTTTCTTCTCCTGCGGACCCCACTGCAGTTTCTTTTTCTTTCTGTCCACTCTCTTCCCCTGCGGACCCCACGAGTCTACCAGTCAGTCCAATGCCCAATTCTACAATCGGTGCCCAATTCTACAATCGGTCCAAAGTGTTTTTCATTGCTTTCTTTGCCTACTGCCTTTTCGTTGCCTACTGCCCTGTCGGCCCCATGATTTATGTCTTTTTCAACTGATATTTGAGAATTCCCAATTTCAAACCGCGACTCCAAAGCTTCTAACTCTTCAAATGCAAATAAATCACGATTTCCTTCACAATCTCTCTCCCCCTGAAGGGAAGACTCTGAAACTCCCCCTGAATGATAAGGCTCGGATTCGCGAAACGCCACATCAAGAGAGACATACATAGTGCCAGTAAGAGGATCATAACATCGATAACCCTTTTGGAATTCCGCATAACCAACAAATATACACTTACGGGCACGGGGATCAAGCTTGCTGCGTTGAGGCTTGGGAATGTGAACATAAGCTACGCACCCAAACACACGAGGCTCAAGATTTGGCAGCGACGGAAGTGACAGAAGTTTCTGCTGAGGATTTTGAACTTCAATTACCCGAGAAGGAGTACGATTAATGAGGTAAGCGGCGGACTTCACAGCTTTTCCCCAATATTCACGAGGTACATGCATGCCAAACAAAGAGGCACGAACAACTTCAAATAACTGTCGATTCTTCCTTTCTGCCAATCCATTCTGTTGAGGAGTATATGAGTTAGAAGTCTGATGTCGAATTCCATGAGATTGCATAAACTCCTGCATAGGACCATTAATATATTCTCCGCCATTGTCAGATTGGAAAACTCGAATATTCTGTTGGTACTGTGTAGACACCATCTTGTGAAACTTTCTGAACATGGAACACACATCACTCTTGTTCTTCAATAAAGATACCCAAGTCATACGAGTACAATCATTAATAAAAGTCACATAATATCGAGCTCCAGAGAAAGACGGAATCTTGGCAGGACCCCAAACATCAGAATGAATTTTGATAAACGGAATGGGACTTCTATTGAGACTAGGTGAATATGAAATTCGATGACTTTTAGCCAGTTCACATATATCACAACGAAAATCTGAATCACTAACAACCGAAAATAAATGAGGTTGTAGTTTCCTAAGATAACCGAAAGACAGATGACCCAAACGACGATGCCACAACCACACTGTTTCCTTAGCATTCACTACTCCATTGACCTGATTCACTTGTCCTACCAACTGTTGCTCTCCACTCTCTGTCAGGTCCAAGTAATAGAGTTTCCCCCTTCTAACACCATAACCAAGAATCCGCCGAGTCAGAATGTCCTGAAACACACAGAAAGAGGGATAAAAGGTCACAATACATGCTAGTGCTAGAATAATTTGGCTAACAGATAGGAGATTATATGCCAACGAAGGAACAACTAACACAGACTCAAGGGTTAATGTATTAGATAGAACCACAGAACCTTCTCCGGTAACTAGAGTTGGAGTACCGTCCGCCGTAAAGATAATGTCTTGAGAGGAGGGTTTCAGCTTTTCTAAGAGACTAGGATCATTAGTCATATGGTCAGATGCACCTGTATCAATTATCCAAGAACTATTCATAGATATCTTACTCTTCATTTTTGACTGTGCTACGTTAGCGGAGGCATCAGATAGGTGCTCTTCCTCTGTAGTAGCCACGACAGCTTTTCCGAGGTTCTATCGCGGTTTCTTGGTGAAATCCCACCAATCAGGGTAGCCAATTACTTCATAGCACCGGTTCTTGCTATGACCCAAAACTCCACAGAGCGGACACTTTGTATTTGCATATGGATTTATGTTACCGGGAGAACGGCGTGGTGGAGGAGTTAAGAGACTTGAGGAAGGACCCATTGCAAGGGCCTGCACGTGACCAAACAATTTGTGCAGCAAGACTTTAATCAAACAATTTAATCAAATAGCAGGAGGTCTTGTCGGCTAGGAGGGCTACGGCTTGGCTTGGAGCAGGAAAGGTTGACGGCTTGTCAACTAGGCTCAAACAATTATGCAGGATGTTTAAACAATTATGCTGTGGCTTTCAAGGTTGTCTGGGAAAGAAAAAAGAGTAAAAAAAATATATACTTGTGATGGTGGAAAAATAAATTGGATCGGGTGGGATTTTTGATATGGTGATGATGTGGGCTACTTTTGATGCGGTGATGTCACTGTGGGGTAAAGTTGATGTGGTGATGGTCAGATTGATAGTGATTCAAGAATTGTTTAGAGTTTCGAAATTCAGGTATGTTCTTCGGAATTCGGGTTTGATGTTTCAACATAGTACGGTGCAAGTTCAAGGATTGAACCTGCTCTGATACCAAGTAGAAAATAAGACTTCAAGGTATTTAGAATGCTTCAATTATATTATTCATCTCCAAAATAGGAGGTATATAAAGAGATACAAGAGTAGTCCTAATAGGAAAACATCTCCTACAATTATACAGAAAACGTAATCTACATCTACAAGGAAATTAAATATTTACATAATATTCTACAATTTGACGCATGAACGAATAAAGGAAAATCTCGAAAGAAAAAGATAAAAAGGAGGAAGCATTGCATGCTCATGAAAAGTGATTGGAATATTGGAAATTCACATATAAATAGGATGCTTGTTGCTGGGATCTCAAGGAAGCTACTCTTTTGGGTGTCTCGAATAATAAAAGAACCAGTTTTGTTTGCAAAATTTAGATCCAGGTAACTTGCAACAAGAAAGAAATCCAAATCAAAGTGACATCTCGAAACTTATTGAAGCCAAAGATGAGTTGGATCTTTACCTATAAAAAGGAAAACGAATTTCACATTCAAGGGACGTCTCGGAGCATATTGAAGACACCAAAGGAGCAGGAGACGCCTTCTTATTCTTTTCCTTCTTATCCCCTCCATTCTTCCTATGTTTTTCTTATTTTCTTTTATGTTTTCTTTAGTAATCCTTTGCTAGACTTTTTTGCTAGGGTCATGATATATCCTTAGCTTGACTATTCTATGTTTTTGGTTTGATGATCATTAGTTATGAATTTGATGTTGAGTGTTTAATCACCATAAGAATTGTCACTTATTACATAATTCTATTGATTAGCTACCTTTAGGGTTTTGTTTTAAGTTATTTGATGCAAGAGTGTGTAGATGCGCATGTCAAATCTTGAATGCTTCTTGTGATTGAAAACCATAAATTGGTAGAGTAGATGCCATGCTTTATCGGTTTATGTGATTCCTTTTGTTCTCATTGTGCTTAACGGGTCCCTAAGCAGATGCCATGTTTAGGGGTACATTGAATTCTATACTTTGCCATAAGATAGTTTTCATACCTAGGAGAATTTATGCATACAAGTACTCTGCCATAAGGCTTATATGACGGAATCTTCAACATTGGTTTACTAATTAATAATCGGAAAATTAAGAGCTTTAATAGGATTGCGACGGTGAAGTTGGAAACCCTAGTGTTCATTATATTTTTGTCTTTATCTTTAAAATCTCAAAATCAATCTTTTTAGTTATGTTTTCTTATTTTAATTCTTTGAAATCCCACAAATATTTCTTGCAATTTTTTTCGTGTTTGTAGTTTTGGTTAATTAGGTTAGGATTCAAAGTCAATATTATCAATCCCCAGTTGGAACAACCTCGTACTTGCACAAGCTATACTACAACCGATTCGTGCACTTACGAAGTTTATTTAAAATTTGACAACATATTTTGACAACCTTTGCTAGGTATGGGAATTGCTGAGAGGAAGAGAGAAAAAAAGTGATGTGTTTTACTCTCAATAACAATCTTTACTAATGACTCAAGTTAAAAGAATATTTGATTTTTTTTTTATCGTAAGATTTTTTTTTTGTCTAATCAAAGTAAATATCAATTAGAAATAGGATTGAGCTCACAAGAAAACACACAATCAGAAAAATACTTTATTAAGACATCTCACAGTTGTCTTTGAAATGGTTCTAAATGACAACCGACTTCTTATTTTACTACAAGAACTGATAATCCATATACTTATACGAAACACAAACTACAAAATTTACTTAGGCTTATATAGGCACAGGTTTGATAAGCACAGAAGCCACAAAACCCTTGAGCACACCACCTGCATGAGTATACCCATCTTCATTCTTGTATACAACTTCAATCACCCGCGAGAGATTGAGAACTCGCAATAGGAGGGGCCTTGGAATAGTGTTAATCTTCAGCAATTCTTCATTTATGTCCTTCCAAGCATCATCCACTTGTTTAGTCAGTGCGACTTTTGCTTCTTCTTCTGTGACACCATATTCTTTCATGTAGCATTCCACAGCTGAGGCGACATGTCCTCTCTTTTGCTCAAACTGCACAAACATGAAGGCAAGTGAGGTTAT
Source organism: Rosa rugosa (assembly GCF_958449725.1). Lineage (NCBI taxonomy): Eukaryota > Viridiplantae > Streptophyta > Magnoliopsida > Rosales > Rosaceae > Rosa > Rosa rugosa. The sequence continues at coordinate 33,441,424 of NC_084821.1, read as the reverse complement.
AAGAAAACTAAACTAAATTAATTAATCAAAAGGCAATGTGCGTAACAATCTTTCTTCTAAAGAATTTTGGTTTCAAATGCCTCAGGTGTTCTCTTTTTCATTCAATAAAACTTTTCTTTCCAAAAAAAAAAAAATATCAGTAGGTGCTATAATAGTTAAGTACAGGTACCTTATGAGAAGCCATGTCATCCATGAGTCTGCCAACTAACTCTGAAGCCTTGACAATTTTAGGACCATTGAACAACCACTCAAAGGAGTCTCTTGTGACAATATCCCCCATTCCCAGAAAGGATATGGTTGCTAGCATAAAGTAGCCAGATGTAACAAGTGCTAATGACATATATTCATCAAAGGTTGGCGTGTATTTCTGGTGGAACCATTTGGCTTCTCGGAAGTAAGCTCTAACCTGGATTTTCATCTGAGACACCAAAACACATATAGAACCAATCTAAGCACATGATTACATCGGTCTAAAAACAAGGTATACTTTGTATATGATTAGCTAGGCTTACTGATTCTCTCGCGTAGTGAATGACATATAAGTTGCCCTCAATTGCAAGCTTTTCTTCCATTTCACGATAGACACCCAACAGTGCTTGGTAACAGATTTTCATATACTCGGGCAGTATATCCATGGCAGAGATATCCCATCTGACAAAAGTATGTGAAGGTTAACCATATATTAGCAACTAAATCTAATTAAAAAGGGGAAAAATATAGGTCCACAATACTTATATGTGTATGTATATGTTTCGAACCTCTCAATAGCTTCAGTAAATAGTTCTGCTTCTTCAAGCGTGCCATACACGTCATAAATGTCGTCAATAATGGATGTCATGGCAATAACTTTGCAAAACGTCTTCCTACCAAAGTGATATTGGGGCTCAAAGTAGACTCCCAAAGTCCAGAAGTAGCACTCAACCACTCGGTCTCTTGCAAACGGCAGCTTGTTTGCAAAGTCCAAGTCCTTCCACCACCTGATCAAATCACTCATACAATTTAGATTTTTTTTTTTTTTTTCACCTGTGCATGGCATAGATGGAACTATTGGTAAATGAGTTATTCCATTGAAACCTTAATGACAACACATGAGTTGTAATTGTGGTTTAACTTATATGAAAGCGCAATCTTTTTGAGAAACATGTACTTAGTAATATCTTTTTCATAAATTTTAACTTCTAAATATAGTACATAATTAAGAAACTAACCTTGCAATATCACTTAGTTCTTTCTGATGGACTTGCTGCAGTAGATTGAAATCCAACTTTGCAAAATTCAAGAGTGTTTCATTATGTGAATTGTGATCCGGGTAAGCAGACAAGTGATGTCTGGCTTCGAGTCTAGTTACACCCTTCCAGAGAGGCTGATACAAGGCATGAGTTACTCGCTTCATAACCAGGGGGTTTAAACTATGGCGAGTTGCCGACTCAAGATGAGTGGAGGTGAAGGTCAATGCATCATCAAGCAGTTCTTCTCCGTGTGTCCTAAGATGTGTGGCTTCATACAAACTTAATAGTCCCGGGACATCTTCAATAAGTGATTCCTTGAAGTTTCCATCCTTTTCCATGAACTTCCTAAACACGTCTGCTTCGACCATACATGTATTTCTATGATTAGAGGAAGAACGTATACCCAAAATTAGAAAACAAAGTAGGAAAACAAAGGAGAGACTTACTGCATGAAACTTTATAACCCTGTTGTCTGAGTAATCGAAAACGGAGCGCCACAATGTAGAGCTCATCATCGCTCTCTAGGTCGTCACAGTTGACGTAAGAATTGTTGTGAATTTGCTGTAAAATTTCGTGGATTTCATTTTCAAAATGGCTGAAAACTCCCAAGCGCTGAATGTCATCAATCAAATCCAACTTTTGTGAAAGCTTTTCAACCGGAGCCTTCAGCATCGTCTTCACTTCTGCCTTGAATTCATGGAGATGTTGCTCAGTTTCAATATTGCTTTCCTGAAAAGATAAAGTGAAATCAGAAAAACAATAATACACGTACATGGGTTCATGCAAGCTCAAACCACTGAAATTATTCCATGCATTATGCAATGCTGTGGCTATAATATTAGTCAAGTAATGTATATTAATAAGAATTTCCTAGTTCCTACCTTAGAAGCATATGAGAGAAAATGATCACCCCAAATGCTAGGAGAAAAATTAGCTGAAAGTCGATTAACCTCAGGAGTGGCATTCTGGGTTGGAGCTTCAGATTCTAGTATTTGAGCAGCCATTGTTGTTTCTAATTCAAAATCTGGAGAAGTGTTTTGAGTATAGTTTACAGTACGTGCGCGCCTTTTGTAATAAGGGATGGTGTGAGTTGTTAGTTGTGGAGCTTCGGTATTTATAGATAATTAACATATATGGCTCTCCAATATTCAACATATATCTATTCAAATTTCCACTATTGTTTGGTGAGATGAAGTTGGATAGTTAAAATTCAATTATAACCGTAAGATTTCTTCATGAACGACCGTAAATAAGAAACTTCTTCAAGACCTAGCCAGCCATCTCTGACATTCACTAAAGATTGTTGATAATTCCATTAGCTGACGAGAGCATGCACGTAGTACTAATCAACCTTGTTCCTAGAACCGACATATATAGGCGCTATATATGGTCATGAATTCGAGAATTTTCAAATGTAAGATTGTTTAATGCTTTGACTGGATGAGTTGTTTAGAACCTAAACTGTAGTTACAACCAAGGATTAAAATATATGTATCTACATATCTATCGGCACTTTGAAAAAGGGAGATATCAGAAATATCGAGGATACAGGATAACAAATATCTTTTTTGGAAGAGTCAATTTATTTGAATTACAAAAACATACATATGAATGTCAACTTCATCTACAACCAAAAAGAGACTCTAGGTGGTTGAAAAGCCGCTCGCTGATCTACGAAAATGTAATAATCAGACCAAGACATATGACCTATATAGTGCGAATTGTAGTGATGAACATGATAGTTATATATCTCTTTAGAGCTGCCGATTGTTTCCCCTATAAGGGGATAATAAGGATGAATCCAACTGGATGACTAATCATGTACTTCTCCATATTGATTAATTATATCCATAAGCATCATAACCAAATTGATTGTTGCCTTCATGAGATTCATTTGAGGTCCCACTGCGCTCTCTGCCTAAACTGATAGAGTCAAAACTTAAGGCAATTGAAGAAACACCAGATGGGGTACTTTGATCATCAGTTGCTCCTCTAGTCCTCCTCCCATATGGGGTCTTCTCTTGAGCACCATGACCAGTTGTTCTCACTCCGTGGTCTTCATCTTGGGTGGTATGATCAAAATTACCTTCACATGTAAATTGGTTTAATCCTCCACCCACAGAAGATTGTCCATATTCATATCTTTCACCTCCACCACCTGTTCCACTTCCACCATCTCCACCATCATCAGAACTATCTGGAGTTGCTGTACCACCCCACGCATCATCACTATCTGAATTATCTCCTTCTGCAAAGTCACTTGGCCTCATTTGAATAATTGAACCTTTATCTTCTTTCTATATATTATTCAACTACAGACTACATACAGACTAAAGTCACATACTACACAGTACGAAATGATTCATATAATTGCACCACTTTTTGAATTACTTCTCAATCAGAATCGCCTTGAGGGTATTTCTCTTCACTTAGATTCGCCTTGAGGGGATTTCTCCTCACTTAGATTCGCCCTGAGGGAATTTCTCCTCACCCAGATTTGCCTTGAGGAGATCTCTCTTCACACAGATTTGTATTTAGAGAATTACTGAGTTTTTTCTATTTTTTTTTTATCAGATTTTACAAATATTTCTTCATTCTATCGGGGATATATCCTCAAAATCTAATATATCGGGGATATTTGACGATATCGGAGAAATTTCGGGGGATACAGTGGAAGATAAAATATTAACCCCCAGGATATATCGGTCCGTCAAAAAATGGAGATTTCGGAAATATCGCAGATATTTCAATCATTGGTTACAACAATTTGACAGTTTTGCTCTCATCGTCTTGTATTTAGCGTTCCATATACATAAAGTGAAACCCTATACTGCCAGAGCATTCCATTAATTGGTTATTAGATGATACTTCATATTTTTTTCATAAGATTGCTAATCTATCATTTGCTATCGTAAGTTATTCCAAAATCCGTGGCCTTGCTAACCCAACATTATTGCCTCAACTCAAAGAAAAGCGTCATCAACATCAATTATTTTCTGCTACCCAGAAACTAAATGCGAAAAGTCACAGGGCGGGCACTACTTTTCAGTTTCTAGTGAAATAAGAACTGACGTATAGAATCATTTAAGGAAAAAAAAAAGAACTTAATTAGTGCACTAACTCAAATGATTTGATTACTTCTCAAAGATAGTTTGATTTGGATACCAGAGAAATTTCCCCACGCAGCGAACAAGCCAAACACCAAGACCAAGACCAACTTCCATGTTCCATCTTGCGAGGCATTTACAACTTTCCAAGACCCACAAATAGCAGGAACAAAAATCTTCAGAAGTAAAAACAACAAATGAAGAGGTTTTTGTTAACACTATTTGAAAAGTTGACGGTGACTTTCTTTGTTAACTAACCTCTGATCTGATGGCTCAGATCACCTAGCCGCCTCAGGAAGGCAGATCTGTTGACAGCACATTGGGTGACCACCTACTTGGGTGAGTAGAAGAATTTTCAGAGAAGAAGCTCTAGAAATTAGATAGAACTTGTTTTTTCTTTTAACTATTTCTGGGAATTTGACGACGTTATATATGAGATATAAATTTATGGACACTGAACATATGTCAGTTTTCTAGTCATGTCATATTGCCACATGGTTTGACCGTAGCATAAAACAATTTCTCATTTGAAGGGAGCATAGAAAAACTTCGATATGATTTGACGGGAGCATAGAAAAATTTCTCAACACTGTTACTGTCGGATAAGCATCTTAAAATAAAAATAAAAATAATTCAGCGACATCTTCTTCGTTAGTTTCCTCTCATGAATCCACCAAACACATCTTCTCATGAATCTCATCACCTAAAGCAAAAATGTTTTTCTCAGATACCATTATCTTCACAAGACCTTGTTCAATCATTGAAAACTTGGGTAGATCTTTTTAGGATTAAATACTTGTTACTCCTCAAACTTTTCCCTGAAAAACAGTTTAGTCCATCGCCTTTCAAATTAAACTGGATAGTCCTTATTCTCTCTAATTCTCACACAACAGGTCCAAAACAGGTATAAAATGACTATAATACCCCTCACTTCCTCTTTTTTATTATTTCTCTCTTTTCTTTTTCTCTTTTTTATCTTTTTATTTTTAATTTAATTTTTTTTTGCTTCTCTCTCTGCTCTCTGCTCTCTGCTCTCTCTCTCTCTCCCCAATTCCAGCTCCGATCCCATTTCCAACCAGGACCGAGCTCCACTCCAGGATTCAAGATCGGAAAATCCTCATATACGGTATCGTTTTTCACTTTTGCTAATTTTCTCAATTGTCCCGATCCTCTATACTCTAGCTTCGAATAATAGAACCCTAGATTTCCAGATTTCAAATTCAATCGAATCAATCCCTTAGTCGAACACTCATACCCAGCCTTCAATCCCATACAAATCATTCAATCCCCTTCCATATTTCAAATTCAATCCCTTAGTCGAACATTCGAACCCAGCCTTCAAGTCTCTTCGTCCTCCTCCGCCGCCGCTGCAAGGCTCTTCCAAGCAATCCAAATCTCCGAGTAAGATAGCCGCCACAAGTTCAAGTCTCCGAGCACAGCAGAGGACCAGACCACGGTCTCTCTCTCTCTCCCTCAACCTCTCTTCTTCTTCTCTTCCTCTGCCATCATCGAAGACAACCACTTCCGGCCACCATCTCACAGCACCACCATCACCAGTCGAATCCAGACCGAAACCCGAGCCAATCACGACCATACGTCGATCTCGGTCCCCACACGCACACCGCAAGCTCCAGCGCCACTGCTCCTCACCCTTCATCTTCTCCGGTGCGAAAGGAGTACATGTAGAGCCGTCGAGCACCAAGCTCTGGATCCGACGGCAGTCCACGGCTTCAAAGAGTTCTCGGATCTGTCCGAGGAGGCGTTCGGCCAGGTGATGTGGGTTCAGACGGAGAGGTCCTGCGACGGGATCGTGACCGTCCATTTTGACGATCTCAGGCATGCGGAGAAGGCCTTGGCGGAGAAGAGGTGGCCAAGGTGTGTTACTGTGTTTTGGTATGGGGTTACACTTGGATTTGGGAGTGTGAATTTGGAGAGGTGGAGGAATTTTGTGAGGAGGATTGGCTCCAGATTAAATTAAATTGGAATATGGAGTAGAGTAAGAAGGGGGAAAAAGAAAGAGCAGAGAAGAACGAAGAAAGAAGGAGAAAAGAGGCGCTTGGTTTGGTGGTAGAATAGTCTTGGAGAGAGAGAGAGAGAACCAGAAAAAAAAAAAAAAAGAGAAATAAAAAAAGAGAGAAAAATTAGAAAAAGAGAGAGAAAAAAATAAAAAAAGGATCTTGGGGGTAGAATAGTCATTTTATACCTGTTTTGGACCTGTTGTGTGAGAATTAGAAAGAATAAGGACTATCCAGTTTAATTTGAAAGGCGAGAGACTAAACTGTTTTTCAGGGAAAAGTTTGAGGAGTAACAAGTATTTAATCCATCTTTTTATATCAGTTTGACTACTCTCAGATCTTTTTATATCAGTTTGACTACTCTCATATTGGCCTGGGGTTTTTTATTTCTTTTTTCCAAAACCCATATCCAAATTTCTATCTCAATAAAGCATAATTGATCAGGAGGAGAGGGATTGGTTGATTGACCTACTACAAGAATTATTTTCTCAAGAGGAGGTGGAAGTTATTGCTCGTATCCCACTCAGTACTCGAAATGTGGAGGACAGGTTTATGTGGCATTATGACAAGAAGGGCTTGTATAATGTCAAGAGTGGTTATTTTGTATGGAGACAATCCAACTTGGCCCCTTTGACTGCATCTTCTTCACATGTGGTGGTGGGTGGACCGTTGAGTAGATACTGGAAGATTCTGTGGAGTGCTCAAGTGCCAGCAAAGATCAAAATTTTTGTGTGGAAGCTGTTAAAGGGTATTCTACCTACACGTACAGCTCTTGCAAACCGAAGAGTGCAACTTCCAGATTACAGGTGCCTTTTTTGTTCTGATGCTTTTGAAACTACTTTTCATACTTTTAAAAATTGTGATGCTGTGAAGCACTTTTGGATGGAGGGGCCCCTTAGACTCAAGGCTAAAGATCATAATGCTCCTAATATACAAGAATGGGTTTATTCCATGATTGACGTGTTGGGGAAAGAACAAATTTGCATGTTCTTCATGGAACTGTGGGTTCTTTGGAATGAACGAAACAAATTGGTGTGGTAGGGGATTCCTTTCAATCCCATCTTTGCAGCTCAATGGGCGGTCAAATATTTGGAGGTCTTTCAAGAAATTCGTTATAAGCCTACTGTGAAAATGAAGGGGGCAGTGACACGTTGGGAATGCCCACCGAGTGGGAGGCTCAAAATAAATATTGATGGGGCTTTTCGTGGTTCTGATAGTAGTGGGGGCATTGGGGTGGTGGTAAGAAATGATGAGGGTGTGGGAATCGCAGCTATAGCTAGACCGTTTGTTCATGCTCACTTAGCTTTAAATATGGAGGTTGAGGCATGTAGAGCGGGTTTGTTACTTGGTATTCACCAAGGTTGGACGGATGTTGATATTGAGAGTGATTCTATCCTATTAATTACTGCCTTACAGAGAGGAGGTGAGGATCTTTCTGAGGTGGCGGGTCTGGTATTAGAAGATTGTAAGGATTACATGACGGCCTTTCAATCTATTAGTATTAGACACATCTATAGAGAAGCAAATGGTGTCGCAGATCGTTTAGCGCATCTTGCTAGTTTGGGTATGCTTGATAATGTATGGTTAGAGGAGACTCCTGTTATTATTCAGGATGTTCTCTACGAGGATATTTGTCATTCTTCTTATGTATCTCGGGGTTCTGGTTTTATGTCCCCCCCCCCCCCCCCCCCCGATGATGCAAAATTATGAGTTAATAAATGGAACCGGCCGTGGGGCTGAGCCTCCCAGCTAGGCTGGGTTCCGAACCCCTTTAAAAAAAAACATAATTAATTTGATAATCATATCAAGAGTTCTATCAAGCCACGTCTAGAGTTTTGGGGGATGATTTTGGCTGAACTCATCTCCAACGTGATCATGTCTGCCCAGAAAATTGAAAATTGTGAAAAGATAATACCAAAATTCAAAATAATTCTATTATTTTTCTTGAGAAATAAAGAGAACCAAAAGAGAAACGATGGAGATGGTGTGACCTTGAATTTCACTTTGCTTTGGTTCATGGATTTGAAGAGGGAAAGAGGTCGAGTGATGGAGAAGAAGCAGAAAGCAATGAAGAAAAAACAGAGGTCGATGGAGAAGAAGAAGCTCTAGAAATTAGATAGAACTTATGGCACATTTACTTACTTGGAATGAAAAATAATCATGAATCGGAAACAACTGGAATGAGAGAAGAAAGGAATCAGTATTGATTCTGGAGGAGTTGATTCCTATACCCATCTCCCCCCTTAGTAATCAAATTCCTGAGTATCCAGGAATCGATTCCTTATAAGGAGGTGGGACCTACACCCATTCTGATTCCTTCATGTGTTAGTAAACGCATGAATACTTTTATCCAGAATCATTCCGATTCTTTTATATGTTAGTAAACGTAGGAATAGTTTTACCCCGTAATCATTCTCTCCCATTCCAAGTAAGTAAACATGCCCTTTAGTTTTTTCTTTTAACTATTTCTGGGAATTTGACGACGTTATATGTGAGATATGAATTTATGAACACTGAACATATGTCAGTTTTCTAGTGGGAGGTAAAACCATGTCATATTGCCACATGGGTTGACCGTAGCATAAAACAATTTCTCAAAGATAGTTCCAAACACCAAGACCAAGACCGGCCAACTTCCATCTTGAGAGGCATTTACAACTTTCCAAGACCCACAAATAGCGGAACAAAAATCTTCAGAAGTAAAAACAACAAATGAAGAGGTTTTTGTTAACACTATTTGAAAAGTTGACAGTGACTTTCTTTGTTAACTACCCTCTGATCTGATGGCTCAGATCACCTAGCCGCCTCAGGAAGGCAGATCTGTTGACAGCACATTGGGTGACCACCTACTAGGCTTAGTAGAAGAATTTTCGGAGAAAAACAAATAATTTTGACAGTTTCTTATGAATTGGTTAGTTTTGTGACAGAGAGCCCAACTCAAAGGGAAAAAGCAACGACAAGTTTCCTCAATTAGTGGCTTGTTTACTATAGCTCTTCATGTATCTAGAATAGAAATGGTTTAATTAAATTTGCTAAGAATTATTGGAATACTGGTCTACAAGAAACGTGCAACTAAAAGATGGTCCAAACAGCTCAGCCAAATGGACATCCATTCCTGCAGCTCACACACATATAGTCACAATCCGTCATAGAAATTGACAACAAGTAAATTAAGTAAAATTCATTATTTAGTAATTACTTATTTAATCGATAAGTGTTAGGTCCACAATTACCTAGTAATTATTCCCCTAATCTTCCACTTTTGCTTAACCTTTGTGTTTATTTATATATATTTATTATGTTTTCCTTATCATGCTAGGAAATAATGGAAAAGCTTGGAAATGCCCTAAAAATTCAACTTTAGCACATTTTCCTACTTTAGATAGGAGAAACCGAGCTAGGCAAGGAAGAAGGAGAGGCAGACAGACCAAATGAACTCCAAATGAGTTAAACCCTTCCAGATCCATTTTATACATCCTAAGGATTATTTCTTATGAAGAGTGCAAGAGCTAATTTGGAGTGGAAGGCCTCCAAAAGATCGGCCCAAATTTCTGACTAAAAGACGAAAACTGCAAAACCGGACATGTACTGATTCCGGCAGATGACAAGTGGTCTAATTCTTACACCTTACACATTTGTCTCCCATTTATTACCTTGTTCCCCTACACAATGACCCTTCTTCCCTTACTTTTTCTCCTCCACCAAAATATCTATGGGCTTTCTAGGTCATTTCTATGTGGAGTTAAAAACTAGATCCACATTTTGTGCTTACACATTTGTCAATCACATCTAGCCCTTCATTCCTTTTGATCTCCACCCTTGATTTGAATTGCCTTGGCCTTTAAATAGCCCATTCTCTCTCCCCAAAACGGTGCATCCCCTTGGCTCCCCCATTTTGGAGCATCAAAACCTCTCTTTAATTTCTCTAGTTTTAGGTTAGTTTTTCATAGCTTGTACATAGTTCTTTGAGTTTGTGTGACAAATAGGTGTGTAGGCACTTGGGTTTCACAAAAACCGAAGTTACTACACACTCTAAATCAATCACAACACTTGCTTTCACACATCCAAGCCTTTATTCTTCTTTGTTCTTGAGTTTTGTGGATGTGTATGGTGTTTTGGGTTGTAAAACCGAAAATCCCATACCTTGAAGCAATTCTCTCATCATTTGACATCTTTGAGAGCTAGGTAGAAGGTTGGGTAGTGCTTCTCTTTTTCTTTCCTTCTCTCTTTAATTTGATGTTCATGGCTTGTATTTGTAATAACATGTGTTGTGAGTAGTTGGATTTGAGGCTAGGGCAAACTTATGTGCAAATAATGTAAATTTCCATGTGTTTTGATGTTTATGCATGTTTTGAATCTATGGGCTTCTAAACTTTAATGCTTACTAAATGTGTTTACTAGCTTAGTCACCTAGAAAGAATGTTTAGGAAACTAATGAATCGGAAACTTGAACTTGACCACTTCTTGAATCCGTGAGCATGTGTAGCCTTTAGGTGGTGGCTTAATGATTCTTACGGGAATTGTTAAGTTGCTTGAACTTCTTACTCTAAACTTCATGCATGTGTCGTGATTTTAATTACTCTAAGGGGGTGTTAGGCTTGCGGTTCATAGCCCACTTGTGTTTTAATGAAATATAAATGGGACTAAGGTTGTGTAATTTAACTTAGCTTCACCAAAGTTTGTTGAATTGCATGATTAGTTGGTTTCTTGGTAGCTTCACCAAAGCACTAAGGGGAAGTTTGTCAAAGCATGTTATTAGATCAAATATGGGTTACATTTTGTGCATGAGTAAGGTTAGATGCGATGCGTAAGTCTCTATTCTTCTCATTGATTTAGTCTCATTTTTATTTGTTTATTTTATTTTTGTATTCCTTTATCCAAATTAAAATCAATTCAAAAGCTGATTCACCATTTTACCATTGTAAATATCATTATTGATAGTTTTGGCTTCCAAAGGGCCGAGACTATTAATTTGTAAAAAGATAGACTCGCATGTGTTTTCTAGGTTTTATTTTTGCGGTAATCTAGTTTAGGGTAGAGTTACTCAATCCCTTGGGTACGATACTCTTACTTTTCCCCTTTACTAAAACTTGACCTCCTAATCTTGGGAGTAGGTAACATCACATAAATTTGCAGATATTTTTCATATTCGTGATGCAACCAACAATAAGCAACCAAAACTCCAAAGCATATATCATCCTTTCCAGAAAAGAATTACTATTAGCTCACATGATCAATACTGTAACTGTTTGGCTCCAAAACTAGTCTGGGTAGCAAACTGTCTCTTTTGTATGCGTGAGCGTGCCAACACTTTGCGGTGTAGCTGTCGGGACGTCCCTTGACCTGACTTCTTCTCAAACGCAGTGGACGAGGAGAGCACCAACCTCGTCACCAGATTCTTTTCTATGCCTTTCGGAAAATGATTTTCACCTTACGGATAAGGACTTGTGGTGTGATCTCTTGCGTCACCGAGTCAATACTTAGTGTTGTAGACTAAGCAGAGCAATCACCGGGAAGTAGGAGAAAGCACGGGTTTTGTTAAAGCGTGACTTTAGCTTCGCTGGGTTCCGAGGGCGTTACCCTTGCTTCGCTGGTTCAACTAGGTTGAAGATAGGTTGCTCCGGAGAGACTTTGATAATCTGTGCGATTAGTTGATTGAAGAGTTGTGTTTTTGTTGTTCCATTTTAGCCTCTATATATAGGCTGCAGATTCACCTTCCTAATAGGAATGAAATACTATATTTTAGGTCACAGTTATTTGTCTTGAATCAAATCAAAAAACTTAATAGTTTTGATAACTATTGTAGGCAATAAGACATAGTTATTTACCTCTGGGAACCAATCTCTTCGATGCGAATCTGTTGGATATGCACGTCTTGCATATATATCAATATATTCACGCAATTAAGGTTGATAGCTTCCTTAATTGATCATCTGCCATGCAAATATATATGTGAGTATGGTAGCCACGTATTGGCCTCTTTCATGCAACCAAGGAGAATCAAGTGATGATTCACCTTCCTTAATTGATCCACCATGCAAAAGCAATTAGAGCAATTAGAGGAGCATATATATATATATATTCTTGACGCCAGCTTGCATAGTATATTCGCTATCCTTTCGCGAATGTATTAATTGTGAACGTATTCGATCGCTATCCACAGTGAGGCTAGTCCATGTCTACTAAGGACCTTCAATGTAGACCAACTATTTCCAATTTCTAGTGCCAGCTTGCATGTCAACCTCCTTCCCTCTTGGACAATACTTGGTAATCAAGCAAATCAACTATCCTTAATTATCAAATATTTGATAACTAATAGTAAATCAATGAATATCCAGATTTGTCTTGAAATTACTTGATCTCCAAGTAGGCTTTATTTAGCCTCTAAACAATATATTTCGAACTTATCAAAAATATATAGCTTAGGCCACGGATATTGGCCCAGTTTTCTTCGAGTCACCTCTCTCGGGAAAAAATGTTAATTTTGGGTTCAAACAGTAACAATAGGATGACCATTATGGGCTTAAATGTCCAGAGGATATTGTGAACTTCTTTGACATTATTTTCGACGGAGAAGAACTTGAAGATTTCATCTCGTCTCTTTCGCCATTGGAAATCTCATGCAGAACAGTACTGGTCCTCAGACTAATGATTAGGTTTCCTAGAGGGGACCTGAGTAGAAAGCAGATGCCCTACTGATACGCTTTTTGCAAGCGCATAATTTAACCCTGAAATGTCATTAGTAGCATAGAATAAATAGGGATCGTTCTATTCCGGGGATTGAGGGTACACCTGTCATTGTCAAACAATTAAACAATTAAAATTAAAACAAAGTATAATATTTACACGTATGCACATTATTTACGAATTAAAAGGGGGTTTTTGAATTTGGTTTTTCTGAAAATTAAACTAAGTTAACAAAATAATTAAAATGCTAAAACATAAAAATATAAATGGGATGCAAGAACAAAGATCAAAATCGAAACATATGATTAAAATTAATCCAAGTTCATCATTGTTCATCATAGTCATGCAAGAGGAATTGATCATGTGAAACGTTCAAAGCAAACAATTTCCCATATTTTACTTTCAACGCTAATTAATCTAAGTGAAAGCACATAGACTAATCCTATCAAACATGCATTCAAGCCCTAGAAAGCTAGTCAATCATACATGTTTAACGCAAGAAGCATCTAGAAAGGCTATCAATTCAAATGTGCAACTTAGTATGAAAAAGTCCACCTAATTGCAATCTTCTTTGATTAAATTCGGTTTTTGTACAAAACCTTTACTACTTATTGATTCAAGAACACAAAATCAAAAAGTTGATTCATGTTCTTAAATTCGTAGCACCAATTATATAAAAACCCTAAAAGTTTCGAACCCTTTAAGATTAACATACAAAAGATTTCTATCATGCAAATTTAATCAAACACTCACACATAAGCAACCATAATTCGCAAAGTATGAATCTGAAAATTAACTATTAATCATAAAATTTCAGAAAACAATACTTGTTCAAACATATGTGTCAACTAAGGCATAACCAACGAAAATACAAACAAAGTTACAAGGAAGAATCGAATTACACCAAGAGATGGAGATGGTGATGAACGAAAAGGTGATGTGATCTCTTGAATTTCGAAAGCAATCTTCAAGGTGGAGGATGGATGGTGTTCACGGCTTGTCTTCTTCTTCCTTGGCCTTGCTTGCACTTCGTGGTTGCCTTAGAGGATGGAGAAGAGCACGGCTAGGCTAGAGAGCTTTTCTGAATTTTTCTAAAGTTGTAATTGTGTGGGAAGAGGAACCTTTGACGTTGAGAAGAGGGAAGACTATATAGGGGACGGCAACTTTATCTCCAAGCCGTGCAAACCCTAAGAATCCTCACGGCAACAATGTGCTAATTCCACATAATTTCCTCCAATAGAATCTTGCCAAGTCAGCCCTGTGAGGTGTTCCAACCAATCACAAAATTCTCCTTTAATTCTCTAAATAATCTTGGCCGAAATTCTTGAGATAATTTCTGATTTTCTGCTTTTAAATTCGGCCAAAACTCTTTAGGGAATGTAGGAATGTATCTAGACTCCTTTTTGGCCGTTTCTTGGTCTCCACACTTTGGCTTTCCTTAAAACTCTCCCCTAGAATCTCTCTTTGCCGAATTCTCTAGGGTTTCTTCATGTATATCACGGCAACTTCCTCCTTTTCCTCTTGGTTTGGACGGCAAAAGATATTCTAGGGTTTATCTCTTGATGTATTTCCATAAAAATAGCCCTAGAAAATCTCCCTAGAAAATCTCCTTTTAATTTCTGATTTTCTTCACGGCAAACTCCTTGTTTCTCTCTTTGGTTTTCACGGCAACAACATCCTAGGGTTTATTCCATGCGTCACAAACCCTAATCCCTTGGGCCTTGATGGGCCATGATCCATATTGCCGAAAATTCAAAGTGTTCTTGGGCTTCGTTGCTTCATCTTCAAGCCTTCTCATTTTCCAACGCAAAATACTTCATTTCTTTCATTTCTTTTCATAGTTGCATTGGAAACTTCATTGGTAAGCTCTCCTCCATTTCGCAGGGTTTCCTGGTTGCACTAGGAAAGCTTGTTTCTTCATTTCTGCTCAATTGTGTGGACCGTTTTCTCTCATATTTGTTCGTCTTGATGTTCGCAGGCTCCTCTTTCCATTCGTGCGTTCATTTCCACTTTTTAGCTCGGAGGTCCTGAAAATAGAAACTAGTATGAGAAATAGAAACTTTCCTAATTTGAAAAATAGAAACTTACTAAAAATGAAAAATAGAAAGTTACTAAAAAATGAAAAATAGAAACTTGCCAGAAATGAGAAATGAAAACTACAAGAATAGAAACTTTCTAAAAATGGAAAATAGAAACTAAGAAAAATGGAAACTTTCTACAAATAGGAACTTTCCCAATCAAAGAATGGAAACTTTCCTAAACAGAGTTTTACTAAGGAAATGACGCAAGAAATGTAAGGAAATGCAGTTAAAACGTCGCATTAAAATGCTCCTATCAAATTCCCCCACACTTAGCTTTTGCTAGTCCCTTAGCAAAATCAAACAAAGACACACACTAAGACTCAACGAAAATTAAAGACTCAAACAAACAAAGACTCTATTGCCCTTCAACTTTTTGTCTCAGCAATCTCTTACTTTCACAACACCAAGATTAGCACTTCACCAAGAATCAATGTTTAGGCATTCGAGAGTTAATTAAAACATATAATCCACACATACACAAGTAGGACTTGGTTGTAACAATGGTGATGGGTTTAAGCTTAGCATGCTTCAGACAAGTATGATTCAAATCTCACAAGTATATCCCTCTTTCTTCTCTCAGATCATGGCAATGCTTAAAAGCTTATTCACTCAAGTATATGTGAAAGATAAACAAGTGTATCACATATAAAGAAACGAAAGCACATGAATATTCTTTTAAAGATCTCATGAAGGATATCAACTACTTGCACGAATGGACTGCCATAGGTTCAACTCTTGTAACTCATCTCCACATCAAGGGCTGTCCCATCTTAAGGATCAAGAAGGTCCTCTCTCTCAAGGGTTGTAATGGGGCTCAGGCTCAAGGTTTAAAGAAACGAAAGGTAAGGATTTATCAAAGTGTCCTAAAAACCTAGTAGAGCTCATATGAATGTAGAGATCTCGAAATTCCACCAAGGCATTGCAAAAACGTCACTTCCCCATATAGGTCACATAAAAGGGCCAAATGTCTTCATGTTGGGCCTAATCTTCAATGTAAACTTCCCTTGACTCTAGTGAAATGGACAAAGGCCAAATTTCTCTGTAGTGGGCCTTCAATTTAAAGCAGAACTCCAAAATCACTAAGTATAGGGGACTTAATCCATAAACATTTCTTTCTTTTTATTTCTTTTTAGCCGTATATATTTTTTCTTTCTTTTCATTTTTCACGGCTTTCTCATATTTTTTTCTTTTCATGGACAAGTCTACCCCCACACTTGAACTTTCACCTCTTCTCAATCTTCATCTTTAACACCAAACCCATGTAATATGTCTCAAAAGTTAGCTCTACTAAGTTCTTAGAACAAAGGGTAGAGTTATAACTATACTAAGCTTCATGGTTAAGGATTTTAAAGTGATGAACGAAAAGGCTTAATGTAGGCTCAAAGGGGCTTATCTAGGGGGGTCCCACGACGGGCACAAATAGGGACACAAGTTTATATGGCAATGGTGGTAATTCCTAGAGAACCTCTATCCCTTCCAGAATCAGGGCCATGTATTGATATTACGTCTCAACAAGCACAAGAGCGAATTCTAGCATCTCTAGTCCATTAAACTTAATCTATGGCAAGCAGTCAATCAAGATGAAAGAATAATGAGATCATCAAAACATCGCCAAGAAATTAAGAATATATTTTCATTTTCACTCCAAGAAAAAGGAACATGGCTCAAATATCTCACATGGGTTTTATGAATCAAAACTCATCCTAACATGCTCATATTCTGTACCAAGGTCACGAGATCCATATCCACTACACATGCATACATTTTTCATATATCTCAATTAACCAAAGAATACCATGTTAAAAATCATCTCAATGTTGTGATCCTCTTTTAGTCATGATTTCAGAGATATAGAATCATCCTAGACAGTTGAAGGGCATCCTATGACTCAAAACAAAAACAAAAGCAACGAAATTTTTTTTATTTTTATTTTTCTGACATATTTCGATTTTTTTTTTTTTTTTTTTTTTGTATATATGACTCAAAATAAAAGACAAAAATGTAAATCCCTTCCCCCACACTTAAATATTGCATTGTCCTCAATGGAATCAATTATAAGCATGCAATGAAACACTTAAGCATATAGAGATGGAATTTACGAAAATAAAGTTCAAAGACAAACAAAAAGCATAAAATAAAGAAGTAGGGAGGAAAAAACAAATCTGCGTTGAAGGCTCCTCCACAGCTACTTCTGAATTGGGTTGCCTCCCAAGCAGCGCTTAATGTTTATAGTCTTTCAGCCTAGACTTGTACCTCCATTTAATCCTCAGTTGGGTGGGCCTTCAGAGCCTCCTTTTGGATTTGGAATTGTGTTGCTCGGAAGCCTGCCAGTTTCATGAAACTTGGTCATGAAGTCCACCACTTGTCCCATCTGCTTTTTGAGTTCAGCAATGTCCTTGGTGTGGGTCTGTTGTCCTTGCATCAAAGTCTGTGTGGCACTAGTCAATGCCTGAGTGGAATTAGTCAATGCCTCAATCGTCTTATCATAGTGGGAATTTGAATTCCCTGAGTTGTGTTGAGGAGGCATGTAAGGCCTTTGAAAAGAAGGTCCTTGAAATGAAGGTCCTTGAGGACGTTGGAAACTCCCACCAAGAGGATTCTGAACATTCTCATTGTTGGTCCACTTGAAGTTGGGGTGATCCCTCCATCCAGGGTTATAGGTATTCGAATATGGATCATACCTTGGACGTTGGGGACCCCCTTGGTTCCCTTGATAGCCTCCTATGGCATTCACAGACTCCCAACCACCACTCTCACTTAGTTGAGGACATTGATCCGTAGGATGTCCTTGGGTAAAGCATACCCCACAAGCAGAAGGTCCTCCTTGGCCTTGAATAGTCGCTACCTTGTTCACAAGAAGGGTGAGTTTGCTCAATTGATCCGCAATGGCAGGACTAGTGCTCACCTCATTGACCCTACGAGTGGTCTGTCTCACACCCTCATACTGTTGAGTGTTTAGGGCACGATTTTCAATAAGTTCCTTTCCAGCTGCAGGTGACTTGTCCACAAAAGCTCCTCCAGCTGCAGCATCAAGCATTTGCCTCTCTAAGGGTAAGAGTCCCTCATAAAAGCATGTAAGTAGGGTCTCATCCTTCATCTGATGTTGAGGACATTGGGCAAGTAAGGAATTGAACCTCTCAAAATAGGCAGAATAGGACTCATCTGGGGCTTGTTCAATTCCACTGAGCTTTTTCCTGAGTGTGATGACCTTTGAAGCTGGGAAGTATTTTTCCAAGAAGGCCTTCCTCATTGTTTCCCAAGAGGTGATACGTCCAGCAGGAATCTCATATAGCCAATCTTTGGCTCTGTCAGCTAGGGAGAATGGAAATGCCTTCATCTTCAGAATGTTCTCATCTGCTCCCTGTGGTTGCATGTTAGAACACACAACCTGAAATGCCCTAAGATGCTTGTTGGCGTCCTCCATAGGGAGCCCATGAAACTTAGGGAGTTGGTGCAATAATCCACTCTTCAGCTCAAACTCTGCATTCCTTCCTGCAGCAGGGGCAGGGTACACAATACCTATAGGGGGTCCTCCCTCAACTGTTGCTGTGGATAGTTCCCTAATGGATGCCATTCTCTCTTCTTGAACTTCTTCAGGTGGTGGTGAAGGTGGTGGTGTAGAGTTAGACGAAATCACAGGTGAAGGTGAACGTGAAGGAGGAGATGGGGTAGGTGTAGGTGATGTAGATTCCTCAGAAGGATAGATTCTCTTCCCTTGCTCGTTAAACTTGTACTCTTTGAATTGCAAGGCAGAATGTCTTCTGTACTCAAGTGTAGGAGGATTTTTCAAACGAGCGAGCCTTTCTTCAATCTCTTGTATGGTAGGGAGTTTAGAAGACTCGGACATTCATGGAATTCCTGAACAACATTAAGATGTACAAAAGTGAGTAACTTACGAAAACAAACAAAATACAAGTTAATATTTTCATACAAAAACGTCACTATTCACAATGCAACAAAAGAGACTTACAAATTTTGTACAAGTAAGAGAAGTAAGAAAATAGACCAATTTACAATTGAGAGTTATGTACAAGTATTTTATTTTTGTCATGGAAATGTCATAAACAAAGTTAATAACTCAATTGATTCCAAGTTGTAAGTCGAGCCCAATAGAAACCACTACTATTGGTGAGCTACGATATAGGGATAGTCGCTTAGACATAAGTCACTTTCCTTTGTTTCAGAAGGCCAGATAGCCAGATTAAGAGGTAAGTGAGAGGGAGGACTCATTTTGGTGATACTACGGAGGCTACTCCCTCATTGAGGTTTACGCCCCTATTGGCTACTTCCACATTGTGGTTTACGCACAGTCTGTAGTATCTCTGAGATCCAATTTGAACCCATCACCCAGGGTCTCAACCTAAGACACCATCTGTAATGCCCCTTACTCAGCTTGGAAATTACTCATGTGTTAAACTGTTCTCCAAGTGCTAATAAAGGCCGCCCTCAACCTCATACGACCTTAGAAAGGTACGAATGAAGGGTTAAGGCCAATATTAACAAAAGGGCCCTTGTCTACTCATACGATTTTACACACTCACAACAATTAAATAATTAACAAAATTTATAACTCCATTTTTATTAATTTTTTTTAATTCTATTTCTTTACAAGTATAATTAGACAAAACACAAAACTTTCACACAAAGTACAAAACGTCACTATTCACATCTAATTAACTTTTTTTTTTTTTTTTTTTTTTTTTTTTTTTTTTCCGTCTTCTGTTTCTTCTTTTTCTTCTTTTGTTTTTAAAATTATTTTCAACACTTAGGTACGGGAACAGGGAATCTCAGAGTGCAATGGGCTGTAACAGCTTCCTTTCCGAGATTATGTTTAATCCAATATACCTTAAGTGTCACAACAATTTCTTACATTTTCTTTTGTCATAAATATTATTGATATCAAATTTAATTCCAAGCGGTAAATCAAGTGGACGTGCGGCCCAAGTATAATCGTCTAGACACTAAGTCCCTCCTACATCCTTTGGGCAACCTTACTGAAATGGCCAGGTAGGGGAGGGCGAACACAAGAGGTAGGATCCATTTTGGCATAGGCTACTCCCTCATTGAGGTTTACGCCCATTTGTAAGCACTTCTGAATCCAGAACCCGTTATGAACGTTGTCCCCTTTCCTAGACACCACCTCACATAGGCTATACTTACTTGGATATAAAAGGTCCTAAGTGTGAAGACAGTTCAATGAATGTTAATAAAGGCCGCCCTCAACCTTAAGGGACCTGAACTAGGTACCAATAAGGGGTTTAGGCCAATATTAATAAACACGACTTCACCTATTCCTTCTTTAATATACAACTAACAATTAAACTCGTGTTCAATAATATAAATAACAACCTAAGTAATTAAATAACTAAGTTTCGAAAATTACAAACAATTAACAACTAAATTTTTTTTTTTTTTTTTTTTACGATCACAATATAAACAAAACAACATATATTCACAATATGACAAATGATTTTTCAATCCCCGGCAACGGCGCCAAAAATTGATACGCTTTTTGCAAGCGCATAATTTAACCCTGAAATGTCATTAGTAGCATAGAATAAATAGGGATCGTTCTATTCCGGGGATTGAGGGTACACCTGTCATTGTCAAACAATTAAACAATTAAAATTAAAACAAAGTATAATATTTACACGTATGCACATTATTTACGAATTAAAAGGGGGTTTTTGAATTTGGTTTTTCTGAAAATTAAACTAAGTTAACAAAATAATTAAAATGCTAAAACATAAAAATATAAATGGGATGCAAGAACAAAGATCAAAATCGAAACATATGATTAAAATTAATCCAAGTTCATCATTGTTCATCATAGTCATGCAAGAGGAATTGATCATGTGAAACGTTCAAAGCAAACAATTTCCCATATTTTACTTTCAACGCTAATTAATCTAAGTGAAAGCACATAGACTAATCCTATCAAACATGCATTCAAGCCCTAGAAAGCTAGTCAATCATACATGTTTAACGCAAGAAGCATCTAGAAAGGCTATCAATTCAAATGTGCAACTTAGTATGAAAAAGTCCACCTAATTGCAATCTTCTTTGATTAAATTCGGTTTTTGTACAAAACCTTTACTACTTATTGATTCAAGAACACAAAATCAAAAAGTTGATTCATGTTCTTAAATTCGTAGCACCAATTATATAAAAACCCTAAAAGTTTCGAACCCTTTAAGATTAACATACAAAAGATTTCTATCATGCAAATTTAATCAAACACTCACACATAAGCAACCATAATTCGCAAAGTATGAATCTGAAAATTAACTATTAATCATAAAATTTCAGAAAACAATACTTGTTCAAACATATGTGTCAACTAAGGCATAACCAACGAAAATACAAACAAAGTTACAAGGAAGAATCGAATTACACCAAGAGATGGAGATGGTGATGAACGAAAAGGTGATGTGATCTCTTGAATTTCGAAAGCAATCTTCAAGGTGGAGGATGGATGGTGTTCACGGCTTGTCTTCTTCTTCCTTGGCCTTGCTTGCACTTCGTGGTTGCCTTAGAGGATGGAGAAGAGCACGGCTAGGCTAGAGAGCTTTTCTGAATTTTTCTAAAGTTGTAATTGTGTGGGAAGAGGAACCTTTGACGTTGAGAAGAGGGAAGACTATATAGGGGACGGCAACTTTATCTCCAAGCCGTGCAAACCCTAAGAATCCTCACGGCAACAATGTGCTAATTCCACATAATTTCCTCCAATAGAATCTTGCCAAGTCAGCCCTGTGAGGTGTTCCAACCAATCACAAAATTCTCCTTTAATTCTCTAAATAATCTTGGCCGAAATTCTTGAGATAATTTCTGATTTTCTGCTTTTAAATTCGGCCAAAACTCTTTAGGGAATGTAGGAATGTATCTAGACTCCTTTTTGGCCGTTTCTTGGTCTCCACACTTTGGCTTTCCTTAAAACTCTCCCCTAGAATCTCTCTTTGCCGAATTCTCTAGGGTTTCTTCATGTATATCACGGCAACTTCCTCCTTTTCCTCTTGGCTTGGACGGCAAAAGATATTCTAGGGTTTATCTCTTGATGTATTTCCATAAAAATAGCCCTAGAAAATCTCCCTAGAAAATCTCCTTTTAATTTCTGATTTTCTTCACGGCAAACTCCTTGTTTCTCTCTTTGGTTTTCACGGCAACAACATCCTAGGGTTTATTCCATGCGTCACAAACCCTAATCCCTTGGGCCTTGATGGGCCATGATCCATATTGCCGAAAATTCAAAGTGTTCTTGGGCTTCGTTGCTTCATCTTCAAGCCTTCTCATTTTCCAACGCAAAATACTTCATTTCTTTCATTTCTTTTCATAGTTGCATTGGAAACTTCATTGGTAAGCTCTCCTCCATTTCGCAGGGTTTCCTGGTTGCACTAGGAAAGCTTGTTTCTTCATTTCTGCTCAATTGTGTGGACCGTTTTCTCTCATATTTGTTCGTCTTGATGTTCGCAGGCTCCTCTTTCCATTCGTGCGTTCATTTCCACTTTTTAGCTCGGAGGTCCTGAAAATAGAAACTAGTATGAGAAATAGAAACTTTCCTAATTTGAAAAATAGAAACTTACTAAAAATGAAAAATAGAAAGTTACTAAAAAATGAAAAATAGAAACTTGCCAGAAATGAGAAATGAAAACTACAAGAATAGAAACTTTCTAAAAATGGAAAATAGAAACTAAGAAAAATGGAAACTTTCTACAAATAGGAACTTTCCCAATCAAAGAATGGAAACTTTCCTAAACAGAGTTTTACTAAGGAAATGACGCAAGAAATGTAAGGAAATGCAGTTAAAACGTCGCATTAAAATGCTCCTATCACCTACAACTAAACTGACTTGACACATGAGGCCTAATAAGTTCTCGGCTGAGGCACTGAAAGTGGCATCTAACCTTAACGAAATTTCTCGGATTTTATAGGTTTCGAATCCCTGCGCTTTGTTTCTACAATTTTGTCATCGTCACGATGAGAAAGTGAGATTTGTTATATTAGTGACTTCTTTATGTCATATCCTCGTAGACGAGCTGATTACACGCATAGAAATGCGTGTAATTGCATTCTAAATACTAGAATTAAGCTAATCTTCAAGTCAATTAATATGTAATTAATCTTTTTTTCTTTTTTTTTTGAATAAAGGGTGGTGCGGCTGCCCTCAGGCTTTGATTAATGAAACTGTCGAATACAAGGGGGGGACATGGAGCCTAAATTAAACCCCTGATTATAATACGCACTTAGAGAACATCCTGAAATACTATCATGAGTCTCTACTAAACAACTGTATTCAAATAAGCACCAACTAGCAAAGAGCGCTCTACTGGCGACTCTATTTGCTTTGACACAGGTCACACAGCGGTGACACAATGGAAAGAGTTGCGAAAAAGAGATAAAATAGCGCGAAAATGGTGAAGATTTGAGTTTTCGACGAAAGAATGAAATTGTGGATTTGTTAATTGTTTAATTAAACTTAATTACTTGATTAAGCCTAATTGGGTAATTAATCAAAAAACACAAAACGTGCAGCAAGCTTTGATAATTACCCATTGGTTAATTATCCATTTAACACGTGGCAACTTCTCCTTTTCATTCACTTCCAAAACCTGTCAGCCACGTGACCTTATCCTTCATTCTCTCTACTAGGAGTGGGCATAACAAACCGGATATTCGGTAACCGAACCGACCGCACCGAATTTTCCGGCTCGATAACCGAACCGACAGAAAACGGTGTCATTTTGAAGTCTCACCGAACCGAACCGGTTCATAACGGTTCGGAATTGGGTCCAGGTGTTAAACCGCCCGAGTTAAACCGCCCAAACCGCATTTTTATTTAATTTAATTTTTGAATTAATTTTATTACTTGTCTAATTATGATTGGTCATAAACCAAGCTTACATAGACTTGTATGCACTCGATCCGCAGAAACCCTAATAGGTTAATACTCTCAAAACCTGGCCGCACGACCTCATTTGGCAAAACACTCTCTCAGTCTCTCTTCATAAAAGAAAAAAACTCTCTCGAGTCTCGACCTCTCCCAACTCTCTCGATCTCTCTCGACCTCTCCCAACTCTCTCAATCTCTCTCGACCCATCTGCTCCGATCGACTCCGATCTGCTCCGATCCCATCTTCTCTCTCGGCCGAGAGCCTGCGAGGGTAAGCTCTCTAAATCTCTTCTCTAAATATCCGATTGATTTACTGAGCTTGAAGATTGATGTTTAGATGTTTAGACTTTAGATTGTTCTTCTAGAAAACTTATCACAATTAAAAATTCAAAATCAAATGAGGGTTTCGAAATGCGATTTGGGGCTTTTTATTAAAACTCTGG
This sequence comes from Rosa rugosa, assembly GCF_958449725.1. Lineage (NCBI taxonomy): Eukaryota > Viridiplantae > Streptophyta > Magnoliopsida > Rosales > Rosaceae > Rosa > Rosa rugosa. Next base: position 33,416,976 of record NC_084821.1, on the reverse strand, counting down.
TTTCGATATTCTTACTAAGGTTTTGGGTTTCAATATTGATTTGGGGCTTTATGATGAAAATGGAAATTTGAAATTAGGGTTTCTGAGCTTCATTGGGTTCTGGGTTTATGAGTCTCATTGGGGCTTCTGTTTTCAGTGTTTTGTATATGCAGATTAATGAGATTATGGAAGGGATTAGCGCAACTCCGACTCCTACAGGGACAGCAACTCCAACTGCAAATTCCAGTATTGGAACCAGTCGAACTACTCCCACACCAACTCCTCAGCCTACAGTTGATCAAGGTGCAGTACCAGTTCCAGCAGTTCCTGGACTTCCACCAATACCACCAGTTCCAACCGACCCTGATGGGAGTTCAGTCAAGAGAAAGAACACTTCAGTCGTGTGGGCACATTTTGAGAAGTGCAAGAATCCAGATGGGAGTATCATGAAGCCAGCTCGTTCAAAGTGCAAGTACTGCCCCCAGACATACGCCAGCGACACCAGAAGCAATGGCACATCAGCAATGAGGAACCATTTGCTCCACCAGTGTCGAAAGTGTCCCATTTATGTCCCCAACAAGAAGCAGAAGTTCCTGACCTTTGATAGCGCAGAAAGTGGAGGTAATTTAATTGCTTTGAGTTATGAAAAGCGTGTTTCTAGGCTATCTTGTGCGAAAATGGTGGTTCGTGATGAACTGCCATTTTCTTTTGTTGAGAATGAAGGTTTTAAAGAATTCATGAAGGTGACTCAGCCTCTATTTAAGCCACCTTCTAGGAGAACACTAGCTAGGGATGTTTTGAAGTTGTATGAGGCAGAGAGGGAGAGGATTAGGGGATTTCTTGTTGCTAATGAGCAGAGAGTGTCGCTGACTACGGATACTTGGACAAGTATCCAAAACATCAACTACATGGTGTTGACAGTGCACTTTATTGATTCAAAATGGAGGCTGCATAAGAGGATTTTGAATTTCTGTGTGATTCCAAATCACAAGGGGAAAACCATAGGAAAGCTAGTTGAATCGTGTTTGATAAAGTGGGGGATTGAGAGGGTTTTTACGATAGTTGTGGACAATGCAAGTCCAAATCAGGTTGCTTTAGATTACATGAAGGAGAAGATAGGAAATTGGGACAAGTTGGTGTTGGGAGGTTCTTTTCTGCATTTGAGATGTTGCTGCCATATTCTAAACCTCATTGTGAGGGATGGAATGGAGGAGCTAGACTCCTCAATTGATGGCATTCGAAATTCGGTAAAGTACATTATATCTTCACCGGCAAGGCTAGATAAGTTTAGGAAGTGTGCAGCTCAAGAAAAGACTGAGCATAAGGGAGAAATTGTTCCTTTAGATGTTTGCACCCGATGGAATTCAACATACTTTATGTTGGATATCGCTGTGAAATATAAGAAGGCCTTTGAGAGGCTTGAGGATGAAGACCAGCAGTTTGAGAACTATTTCCAAGAGAGAGTGGGTGGAAATAAGAGAGAAGGGCCCCCTAAAGCTGCTGATTGGGATAAGGCAGCAAGGCTCGTCAAGTTCCTAAAAATTTTCTATGAAGCCACCCTGAAATTTAGTGCCACAAAGTTTGTAACTGCAAATGAGCCTTTGCTTTGGATGTGCACAATCGTGGGTGAGATGGAGAAGTGCATGAGCAGTGATGATCCTTTATTAGTTAATATTGCAAGCTCGATGAAAAAGAAGTTTGACAAGTATTGGCTGCATCTTGAGGATTTAAACAAGATTCTAATCATTGCCGTGGTTTTAGATCCAAGATACAAGCTGTTGTATCTTGAGTTCTTCTTCCCGAAGCTGCAAGCAGATCAGACTTTACAAAGTCTGATGATCGATGAAGTGAGGGATGCATTGCATAACCTGTATAGAGAATATGAAGGTAAAAATGTATAGAGAATATTAGTTATTTAGTTGTATCTTTTTGCTCTATAACCTTGCTATTTTAATAATGATACACTAATCGCAACTATTTTTTTTGATTTGTAGAATCTGATCCAGTGGCAGCAGCAGCTTCAAGGGATGTCACAATGCCAAAGATCGAGTCTACATTTGTGCAAGAGCAAGATGATAGTCCTGCAGCAAACCTGTACCAGTTCAAGCTTCTGAGGCAGAAGAAAGATGTCGTGGTGATCAAGAATGAGTTGGACAAGTATCTGTTGGAGGCTTCAGAAGACCCTTCCAATTCAAACTTCCATATTTTGGACTGGTGGAAGGAGAATGCTCCAAGATATCCTATTCTGTCCAAAATAGCCAAGGATGTCTTTGCTGTACCAGCTTCTACCGTGGCTTCGGAGTCTGCCTTCAGCCTTGGAAAAAGAGTTGTGGATCCTTTCCGAGCATCACTCACCCCTAAGATGGTTGAGGCTTTGGTCTGCATGAGTGACTGGCTAAAGGGAGGAGGCTTTGATGCATACAAGGAGCCCACCAAAGATGAGATGGAGCTGTACGCTGTGTTGGAAAAACTTGAAATTGGTAAGTTCAAAAACTGGAAAAACTTTCAGATTTATTGCATTTTGTTAACATTGTTTCGAATTCTAACTTTCGATGTAATTTACTATTTTGTTGCTTTCTGTTGGGATTGTTGAATACTTGGATAGATCCAGACGAAGGGAATTCTGATGATGAAGATTGAAGAATGGAGGCCGAAGCAATTTTTCGGCATGTAATGTTTTATGTATGAAACTATGAACTATGAAGTTTGATGGTGTGTATTGTGTTGAACTGCACTTTGCCTTGTTGGTTTTAATTTCAGTAGTTTGAACTTTGAAGTTTGAACTTTGCAGAATTGATGTTTTCATGAAGTGTTGAACTGTTGATTGTTGAACTGCAGTTTCACTTGCAGTTCAACACTTTGGATTTTGGAACTTTGAATTGCACTTTCATGAATGTTTTTTTTTGAAGAATTGATGTTTGAGTCTTTTTAGCAGTTTGCAGTTTGTAGTTTGGATGTTTTTAGACTCTGGACCTAAACAAGGTCTTATTAATGGGCCTAAAAAAACCGGTAACCGGCCCGCACCGAACCGCATTTCGGTGTAACCGAAAAATGCGGTCCAGCCTGAAAAAACTCGGTTCCGGTTCCAAAAAAAGGCAAACCGCAAAATACGGTGCGGATGCGGTTTGGGCCTCAAACCGGGCCGAACCGCACCGCGCCCACCCCTACTCTCTACCTCACACACACAACCTGCCAATCATCCATTCATTTTCCTTTCTTGCAATCACCACCACCCACGTGTTTACCAGATTCTCTTCTCACCCTTCGACCAACACCAAGACCCCATATATATATACCCATTTTCCTCCTAACATCAACAGCCTGACCTACTATAGCCGGACCACAAAACAGAGGCAGCCCTTTGGGCTGCTCTCTTTTCCACCCTTTTCCTCCATTTTCCATTTAGTTTTAGTTTTAGTTTTAGTTTAGGGGAATTGAAGGATTACTCACCTAAAACTTCAAATATTCATTAAAGACTTCTACCTCTACAAGATTCAAGACTTGGGTAATTGTGGGAGTTGTAATTCAAGACTAGTCATGCTAGCTTTTTAGCTATTTGTGACTATTCTAGTTTTCTCCTCCACTTCTCTTCTCTTTTCTCCTTGAATTTTGTTATTTTGATGTTCATGATTATGATTAGTGAGTAGATTTTTGTGGGGGTTAGGGTTGTGTGCCCGAGCCCAAATTTGATGTAATGGATGCTTAATTTAATTTATATATGAAATTTGTTAATTATTGGATGCTTGTGTTTTGTGATAATTGATTAGAATGCATGCTTAGGAATTATCAACTCTTGGGTATGTGTTTTAATAAGTCTAGACTAAAATTTAGGGAATGACATCCTTAGATTTTAGGGCTAGAACCCCGATTTAATATTCGTGGGAAGTACAAGCATGGTTCACTACATGATTACCTTGATCGCAATTATGGTGAGCTTGGTTGACTAATTCCTCGACCTCTGGGCCTCTTGATGTGAATTAGTGACCCTTGAACCGGCTCTAGCTAATTCATGTCAAGTGAGTTCCTACGGCCCTTGAACCGGAGTAGGAATACCATGAAAGGGAATTTCGACCCTTGAGCATTGAAAAGCCTTGGGTACGGCTTCTACCATCTTTAATAAATTGCACGTAAATCAAATTAGCATCGAGAGCATTGAATTAGGGTTAGGATTCATCCCTAACTACCAATCCCATATTTATATTCATTTTTTAGTTTTCTTTCCTTTATTTAATTTAGTTGTTAATTAAAGTTTCTATTTAAATTCTTGCACTCTAGTTATTAGAAATTCAAATTACTATTTTCGGTGACAATTTCAATCTCATTGTAAATAGTCATCACTAGGTCTTAGTTTTGATTAGGCTTTGGTGCAAACCAAAGCCGAGCATTGCTAAGGCTTGGTGCCTTAGAGTAGCATTTTTATTTATTTGCTTTTTCTTTTTCTTTGTGTGCTAAGTGTCTTTATTTCCGATTACCCAAGGATTGTAGGTTAGCCACTAATCCCCGTGGTACGATAACTTTGGGCACAATATTTCCCTATCTTGACAACGATACGTACGCTTGCGTAAATGTGTATCAAGTCACGAGCTATTATTTGAAAATTTTGCTTAATATATAAACAATTGTCATTCAGAAAAACTCAATTATTTGAGCTAACCTCAAAAGCTATAGAGATAATTTTATTACATTTCTACGCGATAAAGTATTGGATCCTCGAGAAAATCCTTTTCAATCAGCACTAAATAGTTACTCCTTAATATTACACCCACCCATTAATTATTTGTGAACAGAAAAAACAAAAAGGTAGCAAACATAAGAGAAAATTCACTCACTGGATCACTGGGTCAGAACATTGTTCACTGCTTTTTTATGTTTGTTTCCACTTGTTGGATCTGGGTCACTCGGTCAGGACATTGTTAATTCAATATTCTATTAATTTATTTATTGTAAATGAGAAATATATGATGTAAATAAATAGTAATGACGAACATTTCTTGAAATTGGTGTTTTGGTTGCACATGGCCTGGCCTCTGTCAAATTTAGGACTCGGTAATAAAATTTGCCATGCAATGAGTTCGTGAGAATTTTCAGAAAATTTTTCGGACATCCGAGCTGTTTACACTAGGCCAGAAATTCAATCAGACAACACATATTAGACGACAGCAAACATTTTATATGTGCAACTTATGCTAATGCTCGCCTTCCTATCAAATTGAGGTCCATTTAGTTTGAAGTAATGCGTAGTCAGTTTCTACATCAAACACAGTGGTAGTGCTAACTTACGTTCATCCAATCAATTAGAATCCGAAAAGTAGTCTAGTCCTGTCCAATGATGTGCATGCAAGTCCTCTTTTGAGGAGATGAAAGATGACCTAGGAGACAACAGGGTGTGGGATTCATTTTTCTATTTTTAATCTAGCCCTTCAGTAAAAGATTAAAATAATCTATCTTTTGACTCTTGGATAGAGCCTTGCCATATCGCCATTCCCTATCGTGTCATCTCCTTAGCAAAAGTGAGGAATTTTATTGTGACAACACAAAATTCGTCGCAAAAATTTGGCAAATTTGAGGAAATTTCAGTTGTCGATGATGATCCCATCAGTGACAACCAATTTGTCGCATAAAGTAAGTATATGCAACAAAATTTACAGTTGTTGCCCATTTGACATTATGAGACACCCAATTCCTCACAAAATGTCAATTAGACGACAATTTCTATCAAGTGTCGGTTAATGTTTGTGTGACAACTTTATCATCATTGCAAAAGATTAATTAGGTGACGACTTCTGCGAATTGTCACTTAATATTTATGTGACAACTAGATTTTTGTCGTTGAAGAATGATTTAGCGACAACTTTTGTCAGTTGTCGGTTAACATTATATGGCAACCATAACTTCCTCGCTGAAAATCAATTGGGCGACAACTTTAACGGGTTGTCGCTTAATGTTTATGTGACTACTTGAACTTCTTCACTAAAAACTAATTAGGCGACGAATTTGTGAAAATTATAATTGGTATATTGATGATCATTACAATTCAGAATATTACAAGATATATAGGAAAACAATCTACCTTCTATGGTATGGAATAATCTAGATCCTAAGTATTATCACAAAAATAAATTACAACGATTGACAAAATGTGAAGGGATACAATTAGCATTTACACCTAAATCTTTCCATATCATGAGAGATTCTCAATACTCCCCCTCAAGTTGGAGAGTGAATGTCATGAAGTGCCAACTTGGAAACTAAAGATTCAAAACTATCTCTTCCCAATGCCTTTGTGAAAATGTCTGCGATTTGTAGAGAAGAAGGAACATATCTAGTAGAAATCAATCCGGCTTGTAGCTTCTCTTGAACCACATGACAATCAATCTCTATATGTTTTGTTCTTTCATGAAAAATCGGGTTGGTGGCAATATGTAATGCAGCTTGGTTGTCACAATACAAAGAAGTAGGTTTATCATGAATGATCTGAAAATCTTGTAAAATGTACCTCAACCAAGTTAGTTCTCGACAAGTCATAGCCATAGCACGGTACTCGGCTTCTGCTGATGAACACGCCACATTACTTTGCTTCTTAGATTTCCACGAAATCAATGAATTACCAAGGAAAACAGAATATCCAGTTGTTGACTTTCTTGTTGTTGGACAACTTGCCCAATCTGAGTCACAATAAGCTTTTAAAGCCAAATTATTTTCTGATGGAAAGAAAATGCCTCTACCCGGATTTCCCTTAATAAAATGCAATACTCTCATGGCAGCTTCCGTATGAGGTTTCCTTGACTGATTCATGAATTGGCTAAGAATCCGAACAGAATACACAATATCTGGTCTTGTCACAATGAGATAAATGAGTTTCCCAATCAATCTCTGATAACGTGTGGGATCTTTAAGAATTTCCCCATTTGTAGGTGTGAGCTTTAAATTTTGTTCCATAGGAAAATGACATGGACGTGCTCCTATAAGACCTGCATCAAGTAGAATATCTAATGCATATTTTCTTTGAGAAGCGAAAATTCCTTTCTTGGACCGTGAGACTTCAATGCCCAAGAAATATTTAAGATTGCCAAGATCCTTTATGCGAAATTCCTTATGAAGGAATGCTTTTAATAATTCAATGGCTTTGGGATCATTTCCAGTGAGTTTAATATCGTCAACATAAATGAGCACAACAGTGAAAGAATTACCAACCACACGTGTAAATAATGAATAATCAGCCTTGGATTGCATGTAACTAGTCTTTTGAATAGCATTGAAAAATTTGGAGAACCAATTTCGGGAAGCTTGTTTGAGACCATACAATGACTTATTTAGTCGACATACCAGATTCTCCCCCTGTCGACTGAATCCAGGTGGAGGAAGCATATAAACCTCTTCATGAAGGTCACCATGAAGGAATGCATTTTGTACGTCCATTTGATGAAGCAATAGCGAGGAGACACCTAAATGTGGTGAGCTTGGCAGTGGGTGAGAAAGTCTCACAATAATCCACTCCTTCAACTTGGGTGTAACCCTTGGCAACAGACGGGCCTTGTAACGTTCAATCGTGCCATCTGAATTATACTTGATCTTGTACACCCATTTGCAGCCAATGGGTTCCTTGCCGGGAGGAAGAGGAGTAAGGCTCCAGGTGTTGTTAGCCTCCAAAGCTTGAATTTCAGACGTCATTGCTTCTTGCCATTGAGGATTTTTTATGGCCTCTGCAAAACTATTAGGTTCCACATTTCGAGTAATATTGGCAATAAAAGAACGGTGAGATGAAGAAAAACGGTGATAGGAAATGTAATTAGAAAGTGGATAACGCGTACCTTTATTAGGAAATGGCCACAAATTATGACGATGAATCCTCCTGGGTAGGCAACACAACATGAGAACAAACATAATCTTTTAGTTTGACATTTGGTTTTCTAACGCGTTCTGAGCGGCAAAGTGCAGGGACAATATCCTCATTTGGTACTGGAGGAGAAGAAAGAGGTGAAGATGGTGATGAAGGTGAAGAGTTGTCAAATGGAGGGGATGAATGATGTGAAGATGGTGATGGAGGTGTCTGATCATTGGGATGAGTCTTATGGTCAGACAAGACATCTGGAGATAAAGAATTGTCAACTTGAGGAAGGGTATGTTCAATGGGAGAAACCCTAGATGCAGACAAGGATTCCTGAGGAATATCATTTTCAGGAATCACATTAGGAAGCACTGCATCATGAGGCTGCAGAGAAAGATTAGGAGAATCTTGCTTATAAGGAAAGATATCCTCATGAAAAACAACATCCCTGCTAGTGAAATTTTTTTTGGTAGTTATATCATAAAGTTTATATGCCTTTTGACTGAAAGGATATCCAACAAATATGCATTTATGAGCACGAGGATCAAATTTGTGTTTGCGGTGAACATTAGTGGCATATGCAAGACAACCAAAAACACGAATATGAGAATATTGGGTAACACGTTGAAATATTTTTTCAAATGGAGATTTACCAGACAAAAGTGGTGTAGGCAGACGGTTGATAAGATAAATTGCTGTGAGAACACATTCCGCCCAAACTCTAATGGAAGATTAGCTTAAAAAAGTAAAGCATGGGCAATCGTGATTATATGGCGATGTTTTTGTTCCACAACTCCATTTTGTTGGGGTGTGTAAACGCAAGAGTGCTGATGAATGATGCCATTAACTTGAAAAAATGAACGCATAGATAAAAACTCACTTCCATTATCAAAACGAATATGTTGTACCTTTTGATTGAATTTCATCTTAGTAAAGGCAAAAAAAATTTCAAAAGATTTTGAGTTTCAGATTTGGCATGCATAAGATACAACCAGGTACATCTGCTAAAGTCATCCACAATTGTCAAGAAATACCTTGCACCGGGATGAGATGCAATTTTGTGAGGACCCCAAATATCACAATGAATGAGAGCAAATGGTTTTGTTGTGGAAATAGTACTCAAATTGAATGAGAGACGTGTTTGCTTGGCTAATGGACAGACATCACATACTTTATCTACACTACAAGAAACACTGGGAATTGTTTTGGTTAGCAATTGCAAGCGATTTGGAGAAGAATGACCAAGACGTCGATGTCATAAGGTGGAAAAAATGACTGAATGATTGGCAAAAGAAATATGTGAAGGTTTAGTGGCTAAATTTGGAGTGAGGTAATAGAGACCATTATGCTCCCTACCCAAGCCGATTATCTTCTTTGTAACCAAGTCCTGCAAAAGACACATATCAGGAAAAAAGGTGATGAAACATTTAAGAGATTTAGTAAGCTTGCTTACTGAGATAAGATTAACCTTAAAATTTGGAGAATAAAGCACGTCATTTAGACGAAGATTAGAATTAAAAGAAAAATCCCCAATTGAATGAATAGGAGCATGTTCACCGTTAGGTAATTTCACATGAGGAAATGAAGGTGTAGGAACAAGATTTGATAAAGAATTAGGAATTGACGTAATATGATCTGTTGCCCCGCTATCTATGATCCAATGATTAAGAATAGAAGAGGAATGTGGTAAACCTGTATCATTTGCTTGAGATGAAAAAATAGCCTTACTCTTTACCAGTGCCATAATTTGTAGGCATTGTTCAACGGTAAGATTGGGAGCAATTGCTTGAAGTTTATGGATGGTAGAATGAGCAGCAGCCATGATAAACAAAAGGAGAAGTTAAAAGCTTCTCAAAGAAATTCCAACACTAGTTGAAAATATTTTGAAATTTAGGTCCAAGAGCGTTTTGCTTTGATACCATGTGAAAATCATAATTGGTATATTGATGATCATTACAATTTAAAATATTACAAGATATATAGGAAAACAATCTACCTTCTATGGTATGGAATAATTTAGTCCTAAGTATTATCACAAAAATAAATTACAACGATTGACAAAATGTGAAGGGAAACAATTAGCATTTACACCTAAATCTTTCCATATCATAAGAGATTCTCAAAAGAATTCTACTAGTTGTCAGTTAATGTTTATGTGACAACTTTAATGTTCTCGCAAAAGACCAATTGGGCGACGAATTTTACAGGTAGTCGCTTGATGATTATGTGACAACTTGAACATCTTAACTGAAATCCAGTTAGGCGACGACTTCTACGAGTTGTCGGTTAATGTTTATGTGATAACTTTAATTTTCTCGCAAAAAGCCAATTAGGCAACGACCTCAACGGGTTGTCACTTAATGTTTATGTGACAACTTGAAATTCCTCGCTAAAAACCAATTAGGCGACGACTTTTATTAGTTGTCGGTTAAAGTTTATGTGATAACTGCAATTTTGTTGCAAAAGACGAATTAGGTGACGGCTTCTTTTGTTGTCACTAAACCTTTGTGTGACAACTTGAACTCTCTCGCTGAAAACCAATTGGATGACGACTTGTACGAGTTGTCGGTTAATATTTATGTAACAGCTTTAATTTTTTTAGAAAAGACCAATTAAGCAACGACTTTTACTGGTTGTCGCTTAATAATTATGTGACAACTTGAACTTTCTCACAACCTACCGATATATCATAGAGGAAAGTATCTTATCTTTCACCATTTCTGCGAAATTTCTCTAATATCGTGAAATATCTGTTCGAAGAGAAAAAAAATATTAGATATATCCCAAATATCTAATATATCTCCGAGGTGAATCCACTCATAGAGAGGCAGAAAATCGCCTAATAGAGAGAGGCAGCTCTATATGTGTGTGAAAAAAACCTCAAGGTGAAATCTCTTAAAGCCGATCTGGACGAGGTGAAATCACCTCAAGGTAAATCTAGATGAGGTAAAATCTCTCAATGTGGATTTGGGTGAGACGAATTCCCTCAAGGTGAATCCGTGTGAGGAGAAATCTCCTCAAGAAGAACATGGGGAATGAGTAATCCCCTCAAGGGGAATATAGGTGAAGAGAAATCCCCTCAAGAGGAATCCAAGTAAGGAGAAATCTCCTCAAGATGTCGTACGCAAGGAACTAATTGCGTCGGTTATTGAAAATGCAACAAACATCCAAGCCTCGCATATGGAATATGCGGCGTAAACAAAGCCTCGTATATTTAAAATATAACAAATATAAAGTCTCGCATATAGTTTTTGGCAACACACTTGTGAGTATCACAATTTGTGATATGCGAGGAACCAATTGCGTCGTATATTGAAAAAGCGACAACCATGTAATTTTGTCACTTTTGACAATCAGTAAAACACATAAGGCGACAACTGGTTGCGACAATCCAAAGTTGTCACATTTTCAATTCAGCGAGAAATTTAGACTTTTTAAGACAATTTTGAGTTGTCGCCGATGACATTTTCTCTTGTAGTGAGCAGTGCGCTGTGCACATAGAAATTTGGTCAAATAATGGAACATTTTGGTAGCAACCATCTAGGGGTACGTTGAGGGTTGTTTTCTCAAATGTAATATTGCTCTTTGTTCTTAATTTGCTGACTGTATGCTTTCAAATAACAGAGTCAATGCAACCATTAATTACCGGACTATCTCTCCAAAGGATTTAGCAAAGTCTCTGCTTTCAGAAGGGGGCTGGTCGAACACAATTTCTTCCATTTACAGTGGTAGTTTTTGAAGTTTTTTTGATGTCTTAGACTTTATAATGTCTCGTTTCAATGAACTGCTAGAAGAACAAATTCATCTCTCTGAGTTTATATATATTTTCTTTTTCACTCTATTTATAATTCCTCTTGTACTCTTGATTTGATCTTATAGACACACACACACATGGAGTCGTTCAGAAGGGGACGTCTGTAAAACAGAAAAAGTGCGGACGTCCATCCTCACAGCTGCATCAGGTGCCGACGACGGCGCTGCTCTTGCCCGACGGAGACCCTGGGCATCCTGGACGGCGTCACCATGAAGATGAAGGCAAAGGCGATCGAGGTTGAAGGTCTGGGCGGCTAGCCCTCACGCACCATCAAGGTCGACTGTAAACTCATAGCAGACGAGTCCACCGGCAAGAAGAAGCTGAAGATCGAAACCTGGTCTCTGTCCCGGAAGAGCAGCTTCATCGAGGCGAGATGATGGATGACGGATGGACATCCACACTTTTTCAGTTTTGCTGACGCCCGCTCTTGATCTATTCTATATATATATATATATATATATATATATATATATATATATGTTTGTATGTATGTATGTAATGTATGTATCTTTCTTCTTTTCCGTAGTGCCCTAGAAACAAAGTTCATCAGCCTTTGGACCTTGCTCTTGTCTTCGTTGGTACAGAGGTAAGAACACTGGATATCCTTCTGTTATCATGTGACATTCTTTATGTGTTCTAAATTCTAATGAAATCCTTTTTATATTTGCTACTTGTTACTATAGCTAGAGAAATATGCAATACTGAGTCAATAGTTTCATATGATTCATGACATCTTGTGCTAACTTAAATTATCTTGAATTGTTTGTAAGCTCGAATTTAATCTGGCAATTCGATAGCCTGTGATGAAGTTTGTCAACTCAAATCATCACGTCTGGAAGGACTTCTAGTTGTAAGTTTGTCTTTTGTTCTTCCTCTTTTAGTTATTCTATGGTTAAGTATTTGTAGACAATGCTTCTAGGGACACTAATGGACCAAATTGCTGCTATTGTTGCTAGTGCTGCATGACATTTTTTTTATTTTTTATTTTTTGGTCTCATCCATCTTTCTTACTTATAGACAAACTGTACCCTGTCATTTCTCAGGTATCTAGTTTAAGTTGGTGGAACCAAATGTCTGCTAAAAAGATTTTTTTTTTTTGGTCAAAAATCTCTGCTAAAAGTCTGTTTGTCCTCTACTAAATGTTTAATCTGTACATGCATAATTTGAACTAGTTCTTGTCCTTGGAATTATTTCGTTCGTGCTCCTTTGCGCCATAAATGCAAATATAATTGCACATGTGTGCATAGACCTTAATTTTTAGATTTGTATACGTAATGGTGAATATGCATGGTCCTATGATTTTTCTGGGGACAATTCATACGTTTACCTTGTTCACCCCCTTGTCATTACACAATTTTCACCTTAAACTTTGATACTCTTAACAGTTCTTTTGAGAACTTACCCTTTAAGGATCATCTCTGCCAAATATCAAACAAATCAAAGATCACTTCACTGTCCAATTATATCAAACAAATGGATGGTTTTGGCAACAATTAAGATCATCATGATGAATTGTTCATTTGTTTGACACACAGATGACTAAAAGATTTTATTAATGGTCTGTACCTACATGTGCATTTGCAAGCATAATTAGCTATAATGAGCCACACTCATGGTACCACCAGCGGTACCGACTCCTGCCAAGGGAGTGACCTACGGAAACACAGCCAGGCGGGCTACCGCCTGAGCCCCGGATTGGCCCCAGATCACCGCTGACGCGCCTCCACGCGTCGCGCCAAGATAGCATTAGAAGCTCCAGACGCTGGGAATTGAAGCACATCAATCCCACATCGAAAACAAAGAGAAGATCAGCTCTCTCCTCACCTATAAAAGGTTCTATCATCTCTCCTCATTAATTACGCATTTACTACTCATTTATTGTTATGCTGTCTATATGCATTGACTGACTTAGGCATCGGAGAAGAGAAGACCGCCCAATGCGGTCTCCCTCTGACACCCTGTCTTTCGTTTGACAGCTAGCGAAGATCACCAAGTCCTCAGAGTAGCGGTCCGCCCACCGGACCCGCGTTAAACGAAGGTTTGGCTACCGCCGAACTTTGAGAATTAACATTGGCGCCGTCTGTGGGAATCCTTGAACAAAAGGTCATCCCACCACAATTACCATGACTAACGGTAGCGGGGGAAACGCTGAAGAGCAGGCGGACCAATCTGCCATTCCCCAACCCACCAACCCAGCGGTAGGCATTAACCGCACACTATTCAGCACCCCAGCCAACCCCGGCGGTGAGGCAAATCCAAGTAGCAGCCGCCTACCGGCCCAAGATCTCACCGTTCTGTATGAGCTGGCACTGGCAGACCTTCACAAGGCGAACAGAGAGCGCGAACAAGAGCGCAAAGAAAAGGCCGAGGCCCAAAAGCAAGTGGCCACATTAATGTCGCGGTTCGATGAACTAAAGAGGACGCTTGAGGCAAACGCCAACCCAGCGCGAGGCGAACAATCACGGAGCACCAGACACAGCCGGCCTAATACCGGCATATTGGTACCGGCACCAATCGTGCAGATGCAGGTCCCGCTGGACCCACCAGAACTATTGGGAATGGGACTGCCCCCCGTGCCCCAGCTAATGGTGGAGCAGGAGGCAGAATAATTGTCACACACCTACCGCTCGGGGACTAGGGCTAGGACTGAGGGAAACCCACCTACCCCCAGGCGAGGACCAGTACAACGGAATATCCGGATAGGCCCCGCTGGCGACGCAACGGCCCAAATACTGGAAATGATGCAACAGTTGGAGCAAAGGTTAATCCTGGCGGAGTCGGGCTCCCCAACGCCAACTTCAAATCCGCTTTTCGCGTCCAGGCCAGGACCATTCACCGCTACGATCTTGCAGGCTGTCAGGCCGGCGCATGCAAAGACTCCAAAAATGTCACATTACAGCGGTAGGTCCGATCCCTTCGTCCATATGGACACCTTCAAGAAGGTCACCAACAATAAGGGATTTGATGACGCCACCCTGTGCCACTTATTCAGCGAAACGCTGGACAGTGAGGCAATGAGTTGGTTCTTTGAATGTCCGCCGGGATCTATCGACTCATTCCACGCATTATCGCACGCCTTCCTATCTCGGTTCATCCTACTGTCCGCCGGACACCACAACACAAGTCAGTTTTTCAACGTCAAGCAGGGTACGGAGGAAACACTGAAGGCATTTGTCACAAGGTGGCGGGCGGCAGCATCTCAATGCCGCGATCTTGATAAAACAATGGCTTCGGCGGCTTTCAAGCAGGGACTCCTCAAAGGGCCATTCCTCTATCACCTCAATTACAACCATCCAAATGCAGTGTACGACCACGTCATGAGTGAGGCGGTCATTCATGCCCAGGCAGAATTCATCACATATGGAGAAACCCCACCGCCACCACCAACACCGGCAAAGTCAACACAACCCTCCTCCAGTCATCAGGAGACCGCTAGCAAGACCCCCGCTGTCCCGCCAACTGATAAGAAGAGAGAGTGGCAACAGGGCCACTACCAGAACAAGCGGCAGAAAGACCAACATCATAACAAGGGCAACCGCCCACCACACGGGGATAACTGTAACAAACAGACAGAGTCCTCTCAGCGGTATGCAGTGTTTACAGTTCTCAAGGCCTCGTATGAGGAAATATATGATCAGTGCAAGGATCAGATCCCACCGCCACCCCCAGGAAGGTACCCAAAGACGGTAAAACCTAGAAACACCGACAGGTGGTGCAAATACCACGAGGACAGCGGTCACAACACCAACAACTGCAATGCTCTCAAAACGGCCATTGAGACCTTATACCGTGACGGAAAGATGGAGCAATTCAAGGTGCGCCAACTGCCACGAGTGATCGCCCACATTGAGCCCTTGGGCCGCATCAACACCATCGACGGCGGTGCTCCAATCACCAACATGTCTCATAGGGCAAGAAAGCGCTATACCCGCGCTAACCACCCCAAGGAAATCTGCAACATCCGCTATGAGAGATCCGCTAAACTCCCAAAGTCTGGCTGGGAGCCTATTACCTTCTCGGAAGAGGAGGAGCGCGGAGTGCATCTACCCCACGACGATCCATTCTTGATCGACGCAATTCTCGATAAATGGTCAGTGGGAAGAATCCTGGTAGATAGCGGATCCGCTGTCAACGTCATATTCAACGGTTGTTACAACCACCTCAAGCGGAACAGAAAACTACTCCAAGATCATGAGCCACTGCTCAGCTTCTCCGGTGACGTCACGCAACCGCTGGGGTCCGACTACATGCGGCTAATTATTGGCACTAGTCCATGTACGGCGGAGGTACATACAGAATTCATAGTTGTCGATTGTTTCAGCTCGTATAACGCCATCATTGGCCGACCGGCACTCAACAAGCTCAAATGCATCATCGCCGGGTACATGCTTCTCATGAAGTTCCCCACACCCAACGGCACGGGCTGTGTGAGGGGAAGTCAGCAATTGGCACGAGAATGTTATTCAACAACTATAGCACGGTCAACGCGCCGCCATGAAATCCTGACGGTGGGAAACCAGGCACCACCACCAAATATCTTCGAGGACCTTAGAGATGACGAGAAGAATATGTAAAGAAGGAGCCGGTCAACCCAGAAACGTCGTTGAAGGTTGTCTGCATCTCGGACGAGCACCCTGAGCGGACAGTCCGCATAGGCGCCCAATTAGACCCAGAGGTGGCGGCGGAACTCACTCAATTCCTATGTCTTTGCGTGGTCGTACGAAGACATGCCAGGTATCTCCCCTGAAATCATCACACACAAGTTGAGCATCAAACCATCCTTCTATCCTATCAAACAGAAGCGGAGGGCCTTTGATGAAGAAAACTACCGTGCAATAGGAGAGGAGGTTGCCAAGCTGCAGGGCATTGGGTTCATCCGCCAAGTCATCTATCCCCAGTGGATTTCCAACCTGGTTATGGTCAAGAAGCCCAGCGGAAAGTGGCGGATGTGTGTCGACTTCAAAAATCTTAACAAGGCATGCCCAAAGGATAGTTTCCCACTACCCCGCATTGATCAACTGGTTGATGCAACCGCCGGACATGAGCTCCTTAGCATGATGGACGCTTTCTCCGGCTATAATCAGATCAAGATGCATCCCGGTGACCAGGAATGTACCACTTTCACCACCGACAAGGGCCTATACTGCTACAATGTTATGCCTTTCGGTCTGAAGAACGCCGGCGCAACTTATCAACGACTGATGAATGCCATGTTCGCGGAACATCTCGGAAAAATAATCGAGGTCTACGTGGACGACATGTTGGTCAAGAGCATAAAGGCCAGCGGGCATGTGGCAAACCTTAGAATCATAGTAACCATTCTCTTGGCCTATGGTATGGGCCTCAACCCAGAAAAATGTTTCTTCGGCGTCACCGCCAGCAAGTTTCTGGGTTATATCGTCAGCAAGCAAGGCATAGAGGCTAACCCGGACAAGGTGCAAGCCATCCTCAACTTGATGGACCCTGAGTGGAAGGTGCACGTCCAGAGCCTCCAAGGCAAGCTAACCGCCCTTTCTCGAGTCATCTCCAGACTCACTGACAAATGTGCCCCATTCTTCGAAGTCCTGAAAATGACTCACAAGAAAGTCATCAACTGGAACCCAGAGTGCCAAGCAGCGTTCCAGAGCCTGAAAGAGTACCTGGCGGCAGTCCCACTTCTTTCCATTCCTGTGCAAGGAGAAACACTGTACATATACCTAGCGGTATCAGAGTCAGCGGTAAGCTGCGCCATTGTCTGGCGGAAAGGCCAGGAGGAGCTCCCAGTGTTCTACGCCGGCAGAGGCATGAACGGAGCAGAAACAAGATATCCTCCCTTGGAGCAACTCGCTCTGGCACTCATCGTTGCCGCCAGACGCCTCCGCCAGTACTTTCAGGCCCACACAATCCATGTGTTAACCAATCAACCGTTGAGACAGGTAATGCAGAACCCTGAGCATTCAGGGCGCCTCAGCAAGTGGGCCATTGAGCTCAGCGAGTTCGACATTGATTACAAACCAAGAACCGCCATGAAGGGCCAGGCGGTGGGAGACTTCATTGCTGAACTCACCGAGCGTCAACCCAGCACGGGGACAGAGCCTGGAACGGAAATGGTGACCGCTGAAGAGCCAGCTCTCCAGCAGTCAGACTGGAACCTGCACGTGGACGGCTCCACTAGCGCCAAGGCCAGTGGCGCCGGAGTCATCTTAACAAGATCAGGGGGGCTGAGCGTGGAATATGCGTTGAAGTTCAATTTCAAAGCCTCTAACAACATGGCGGAGTATGAAGCACTCATTGCCGGGCTACTCCTCGCCATCGACTCAGGGGCTGACAGTGTCAACATCTTCAGCGACTCTCAGTTAGTCGTTAACCAGGTCAACGACAGTTTCCAAACCAAGGACCAACAGTTAGCGGCATACTTGGGGTACGTCAAGACATTGCTCAAAAAATTCAAATTTCACACCATCACACAAATCCCCAGGGAAAAGAACACCAAGGCTGATTCTCTGGCGAGACTGGCAACCGCTCAGCCACACCAGAGCCCAGCGGAATCAAGGGTGGAATGTCTTGACAAGCCAAGTATCACAAAAACCCTGGCGGAGATCTTCAACATTGAGGTCAACCCCAGTTGGATGGACGAGATCATCGAATACAAGCGCAGTGGCACATTGCCAGAGGATAAAGTCAAGGCGCGACAGCTCAAGCGGAGAGCAACCCGCTACAACATCCAGAATGGCAAACTTTACCGCCAGGGGTTCACTCAACCCAACCTCCGCTGTCTTACCCCAGAGGAGGGAAACGTCGTGCTGGAGATGGTACATGGCGGAGAGTGTGGAAACCACTCGGGCGCCAGATCCCTAGAAAATCGCACAATGCGACAAGGTTACTTTTGGCCTACTCTCGGCGATGACGCCAGGAGGGTATCGAGATCTTGCCACAAATGTCAACAATATGCTGATCTCCCGCATGCCCCGGCGGAACCACTGTCGGTCATTATCGGTCCATGGATTCACTCAACGTGGGGCCTGGACTTGATGGGAAAGTTCCAAACCGCCAAAGGCCAGTTCAAGTACATCATTGTTGCCATCGACTACAACAGCAAGTGGATAGAGGCGGAGCCACTGACTTCACCCTCCAACCTCCTCACCTCGGCTAGTCTGGCGGCAGACTCCAGCTGAAGGATCTCAACCTTCTCATCCTTGGTAGCCACCCGATCTTGCAGCAGGGACATATCTTGCTCCAGCTTGGAGACATGACCATTCCGCTCCAGGTCCCGCTCAACGGCGACAGCCAGCTTGCCGCGGGCATCCGCTGCATCACAGTCAGCCTTGGTCAGGCGCCGCTGCACGTCCGCCAACCTGTCCTTGTCCTCCCCCAGCTCCCTCTGAAGACCCTTCACCTCCTCCCTGAGCTGCCGCTCGACCCGAGGCTATTTGGAAGCCGCCAAGAACATCTCGTGCAGTCCAACCGAGAGATGCCCAAAGGCCGTGCTGAAGGGCGATTGGTCAACGGCGGTTGAGCGTACAATCCCCTCTAGGCCGCCAAACCCGCCGCTCGCAGAGGTGGTAAAGAAATTCCCGCTCATCGTCATTCAAGAACTCTGCGTACGCGGCAAACGAGTCCAGGTCGCTCGCCGGCACCTCTCTCTCAGCGACCACGGGCGCCTTGAGAGGAGCCTGTCGTGCCCTCTTCTGCTGGCGGAACCCAATGGTTTCCACATCATCCCCTTCCTCTTCCCAGCCAGAGTCATTTTGGCGGCGCCTTCGCTGAAGAACCCGTGTGCTTCCAGCGGGAGCAGGCCTCGATCCCCTCAGCGGCGGCTCCAACCCCGCAATGGTGACAGTCTCCGCCGACGGCACCGTTTTCTCCTTGTGTGCCCCAAGCCGGTTGGCAGGCGCCCTCTCTTTCAGTGGCACAGTTGCAGAAGGGCCTTTACTCCCGCCGATAGCCCCACTAGCCATACCAGTCCCTGCCTGAACGACGGGCGAGCCGTCGCTACCAAGATGAGAGTGGTGCGGCATAGGTAGCACCACGGGAATCTCGGATTGACTTAGCACCAGCGTTTCCGCCAACCCGGAGGCGTACATACTCTCCAGAAAATTATCGATCTCAGCACGATCCATAGCCTTAGCAAAAGCGTCGCGGCTCGCTTTGTTACCTGGCGGAGATTCTAAAAAAAAAAAAAAAAAAAAAAAACGACTTAGCCTGGGGCAAACTTAACTAAGGCACACTATGGCGGAGATTGCTTACCAACGGCACGAGTCAGTTGTTGATCGACCAACACTTCCCAACCAGTGAGAAGGCGAAGGTCCAGAAGGTTGCGATTCCGCCAACAGCCTCTGATATGTGCCACACGACACTCTTCTTCACGAGTCAGGTTATAGCGCAGGCCCGCTACAAAAAAAAGTAACCATTAGTACAAACTACAAGGAACACAAGAAAAATCTCCAACTTTGGTCAGCGGAGACCGACACAACCTCAGATAGGCTGAAACTCTGACTTAATCCTAAACGTCGGCTCCCCCTCATTGGATCCCGGTATTCCCACCCCGCCGTGGCAATACAGAAGGTACCCCACCAATAGGACATGGAATCCTTCATGTTCTCAACAAGCTTGGGCGCCCCCTGGCGGCGACTCAAGTTCACCTGCCCTCGGCAACCTTGGCGCTTCACGTACACTAGCTCGTAGAAGTGTAGCACCTCCGCCACAGTTGGCCCCTCACAACCGGACAACCGCCATAACGAGTTCAGCGCCATCATCAACCGCCACATGTTGGGACAAATCTGCCCAAGGGCGAGGCCAAACTCGCACACCAGGATTTGGTGATTTGGCAATAACAGAAAAGACACTCCTTGGCAGAAGATCGCCTCATGCACGGTAGCATACCCCGCTGGCAGGATCGAAGCCTTTTCGTCCGTCGTCGGCGGGCGCAACTTCACTACGCCCTGGCCACCAAAAAATCCTCTTCAACCGGTTGACGGCAGCAACGGTCATCGACCCTCCCGCTTCGTCAATAGGGGTGCCGTCACGGAGGACCCACGCTGACTCAGTATCCTCCCCATCCACCTCTCCCCCATCAGCGGAGCAGCTAGCAGCACTATTACTCGCCAACCGCTCTTCACGCCTATTTCGGGCAGCGGCAGCCTCCCCCGCCCTAGAACTCTCTGGACGCGAAGCACGACCCATAGCTACTTCCCAGGGTATGGTTTGTAGGGGCTCGATCTCTAGCGGTTCTGGCAGTGAGGTTCCTGCATGGGCAGACGGACGCAACGAGTCAATAAAAAGTCTATCCGCCACGCTGAACGACATGTCAGACCCGGAGTCCTCACTGCTTGAAATTTCTACGACGTTAGCCATCCCAAACCCTAAAACCCAAATCAGTAAGTTCACACAAGATCTAACCTATCCCTATATCAGTTGCATCAAAAAACATCAAGAACAATTACCCAGAAAATTTCAAAACAAGAACAAAACGCACACTCAACCCAGATTCGACCATCTAGCAAATCCCTAAACACCAACCCTCTGCCAAACACCATAAACCTACCCCCAAAGTTCACTTTACACCCTCGGAACACACCGGGGGAGAACAAATCATACCCCAAAATAAAAACAACAAAACCCAGAAACTAGCAGTAGACAACACAGATCCAATGAAACAGGAGTGGGATTCGAGATACCAACCTCAAGGAAAACTCTGTTGTGATCGAGAGCGCTTGTCTTCACCGCTGAAGATTTCGTCCCCCCAGGTTCGATAACTCCACAAATCGCAGACGAACAGAGCTTGAAGACGACGACTCAGGTTTGAAGTTTTCGCAGAAGTGTCAAATCTCGCTAAGTTCCCCCCTTTTATGTCAACGTCAAAGAATTCTAGGCCGTCCACTGAAAAACGACATTACGCACCAGCCGTACACGTGTCCCACGTCTGCACTTACTCTCCGGATTAACCGAGGCGACGCCTCGGTTACAAAATCCATAATTACTCGCATTAATGGCGAGAAGACGGGCAGCCTGAGGAGGCACGCCTCCAAACGCTAACCCTTTAGAAGCCGGCCACGTGTCGACCACCATCAGACGAAGCGTCTAATGGAAGTAACCACTTAGGAAGAGACTACCAATCGTCGGAAGTCTCCGCTAAGCGAAACTCCGCTAGCGGAACTTCTCCCTTGTCACCTCCCAAGGGATAAAGTCTCCGCTAAGCGAAACTCCGCTAGCGGAACTTATTCCTTGTCACCTTCCAAGGGACGAAGTCTCCGCTAAGCAAAACCCCGCTAGCGGAATTTCTCCCTTGTCACCTTCTAAGTGACGAAGTCTCCGCTAAGCGAAACTCCGCTGGCAGAACTTATCCCTTGTCACCTTCCAAGGGACGAAGTCTCCGCTGCGAAACTCCGCTAGCGGAACTTCTCCCTTGCCACCTTCCAAGGGACGAAGTCTCCGCTAAGCGAAACTCCGCTAGCGGAACTTCTCCCTTGTCACCTTCCAAGGGACGAAGTCTCCGCTAAGCGAAACTCCTTAGCAGAACTTTTCCCTTGTCACCTTCAAAGTGACGAAGTCTCCGCTAAGCGAAACTCCGCTAGCGGAACTTCTCCCTTGTTGTTTCTGGTGGCTTTCTCCGGGTACTTCACACAGAATGCTATACCGTCTGGGGTACCGATCCAACTCCTAGATCCTGAATCAAGAACACAGCGTTAGAGGGGTAAACCGTACCGGACGGTTTACACCTCTCCGATGCCTAAGTGAGAAACTAATAAATGTATAAAGTAAATAGTGGATGAAGGAGTTATTACCCGTAAAAGGTAGTTGTACTGATGCTTTAATACTCGAGCATGGGAAAGGAGTTTCCCCTATCTTCGATGTGGGACGCAGGTTGTTCTCCTGATGCCTCATCACCCTTCTGCCGTGTAACCAGATGAGCTGTGCTGGCCTTGCCCCGGGCCTTGGGTGCCCGGGGTGACATCCCATATGAGCCCCGCCACGGTGGGTCGTGAACCCGGCCCATGGCATAGTAGCTGGGAGTACCGATGAGGCCCAGCCGATAGTGCCAAACCTAGTTAAGACTTCCCTAGTATGTACAAGTCCCCCAAGTTCCCGTTCAAGATGTTTCTTGGGTGGGGACTTATTATTTTTAGTCACAAGGTTTGGCACTAGTGTGCATGTAGGGAGTCCTCCAAGTTCCCGTGCAAGAGATGTTTTGAGCGGGTTACGCTGTAGGTAGCTAATCTACAGTGCTCCCAATTTAACCTGTAAAGGTTAAAGGAAGATCTCTGGGTACCTCTGGAGGACTTGAGCCTTTGATACCCGATGGGATAGGATGAGGACTTGAGCCTCCGGTACCCTGAAGGGTGAATGAGGGCTTGAGCTTCCGGTACCCGGAAGGGTGAATGAAGGCTTGAGCCTCTGATACCCGATGGGGTAGAATGAGGACTTGAGCCTCCGATACCGGAAGGGGTAGAATGAGGACTTGAGCCTCCGGTACCCGGAAGGGTGAATGAGGGCATGAGCCTCCGGTACCCGGAAGGGTGAATGAGGGCTTGAGCCTCCGGTACCCGGAAGGGTGAATGAGGGCATGAGCCTCCGGTACCCGGAAGGGTGAATGAGGGCTTGAGCCTCCGGTACCCGGAAGGGTGAATGAAGGCTTAAGCCTCTGATACCCGATGGGGTAGAATGAGGACTTGAGCCTCCGATACCCGATGGGGTAGAATGAGGACTTGAGCCTCCGATACCCGATGGGTTAGAAAGAGGACTTGAGCCTCCGATACCCGATGGGGTAGAAAGAAGACTTGAGCCTCCGATACCCGATGGGGTAGAAAGAGGACTTGATCCTCCGGTACCCGATGGGGTAGAGTGAGGACTTGAGCCTCCGATACCCGATGGGGTAGAGTGAGGACTTGAGCCTCGGATACCCGATGGGGTAGAAAGAGGACTTGAGCCTCCGATACCCGATGGGGTAGAAAGAGGACTTGAGCCTCGGATACCCGATGGGGTAGAAAGAGGACTTGGGCCTTTGATACCCGGAAGGGTTGGTGGTGCATGTCAGCCACGTGGGGCAGACTGGGCTGTGCAATAAATGCCCGTCTCATCAACTGACGGTTTTCGAGATGTGGGACACGTGTAGTGATCCTGTGGTTGAAGGCTTTTCGGCTTCAAGGGCCATGATGCTTTGGAGATTGAATTTAAGAGGGAAACTGAATGTTTCCCTTCTCACTATTTGTGAATTTCTGAAAAACGCTATGTTTCTGTGCTTTGCTTCTTTCTTTCTGCCTGCTTCTGTTGCTATCTCTATGAGGAGGAGAGACGAAGGCTTTGAGGCTCAATCTTGGGGAAAACTTTGGCCAGCAGAGCGACTGTAGAGAGAAAAAGGTAAGAGAATGTGGTTTGGGTTTTTGCAGTTTGCTATGTTGTTTGCTTTGTTTTTGGGTTTGCATTTTTCTGGGTTTTGCTTGATTTGTGTGGGATTTGCGTTTCTTCGCTTTTGCTTGTGTTTCTGGGTCTATTCCGAATGAGTAGTGTGTGAAAATCGCTACAGCCGATTGGGTGTTCTGGGTTTGTAGGTGTTTCTGGGGTTTTGCTTGAATTTCTGGGTTTTTGCTTTGAATTTCTGGGTTTTTCTTTGAATTTCTGGGTTTTGCTTGAAGTGGGGAGTGATCCGCGCTTCAACATGGTCTTAGATCTGGTTAGGGTAACCCTTGTGTTTCTGATTCCAGATATAGCGAATCTTGAGGTCCCGGTTGTCATAGTTCTAGGATGGAATCAGAAACCAAGGCCGGAGATGTGGGATCGTCATATCAGTCTTCTGGAAGGCAAGCGGAAGCGGATATCGACCGGTACCTGGCTCGAAGTAGAGCTGGGAAGGAATTAGAGGAGAATACCGGGTCCTCGACTGGGGTGTTCTCGGAGAGTAGTGAGGAGTCTGATGAAGGTGAGAGCGAGGATGGATCTGCGGAGGCACCGGTAGTCACGGTGGCAATTCCAGAGGGCATCCCGAAACCTAGGTACACATTAGTGGACGGGACCGTATGCGACGAACCCGGGAGAAGCATGACAATGAAGGAGATCATCGCCATGAGACTGAAGTGGGGAATACCGAACGAGGTAGAGCTTAGGCCTCTCAAGGCTGGAGAAATGGCTGCGAATCCTCCCCCGGGATGGGTGGCGCTGCACGAGAACCAGCTCCACCAAGGGCTATCGTTACCGCTGCCCCGGTGCCTACAGTATCTGTTGCGGATGCTGAATCTGTCACCGGGGCAGTTGACTCCGAATGCAGTTCGCCAAATCTACAGTATGATGGCCATGTGGGACTTGTGCCAGCAAGGGTGGCCTTCCATAAATGAATTTCGCGCGGTATACAGGGTTCTGTATTCAAGGAAGCTGTCATGTATGGGTACCGTGACGTTTGCCGCCAGGGACTACGAGTCGTTAGTTACCGATATGCCTACCTCAATGAGCAAAAGGTGGAGGAATAAAGTATTTCTAGCTGCGGGGCGGTGGCAAATTAAGAATAAGAAGTGACACCTGACCGGTACCTTTCAAGCTATCGGGGACCAGGCGTACGCATTATCCGAGGTGGAAAGGAAGAGGATAGCCCGGGTATACACTGTTTGGAGTGAGGATGAGAGAAGCTCTTATAGATTCATCCGGTACTCTGTACTTTATAGGCTAGGGCTAGGGAGACTTCTCGGTGAGGCCTATATATCTGTTAAATATGTGTCATTCTTGTCTTTTTACCTTAGTGACTGTAGATACCTCTACTAGCAAGACTAGTTTGCTATCTCACCAAGCATAAGTAACACGCTCTTTGGGACACCCACAAGCCGTGGTGAGGCCCAACCGCTACTTGCATCTTGTAGCCCTATGTTCAAGCTACGCTACGGTATCCGGAAGTCGCAAATCCGTCGCCGGGAAGCCACCTTTCCGGCCTTGCCAAGTTGCCTTCACAAACATGCTTTTTAGACTAGAATAGTGATTTCTACATCCCACATCTAAGAAAATCTAAATGAGGGAGCCTCCTTCCCCTATAAAAGGAGACTCCTTCTCACTTATTCGATATCCAATACTCCATTACATCTTTTGTAATCCCCTTGGGCCGCAAGGCTCAACACACTAATGTAACATTCAAGTGGACGTAGTTTCCCGCTAAGGCGGGAAACGAACCACTATACATCTCGTGTCACTCTCTCTCTCTCTCTCTCTCTCTAAAGCTAACTAGAGATCCCACGGATCACTAACGTTAACATTGGCACAATCTGTGGGAAGCCAACACAAAGGCTTCGTCACCTACCACGAACTTTGACCCATCGGGGCCGGTCAATGCTTGGTCAACGCCCATCTAAGCCGGTCAACGCTGAACCACAAAAAAAAAAAAAAAAAAAAATTCTATTTTACTCTCGACACCCAAGAATTTGCTCTTGGTACCCAGCCTTCTTCTTCGATTACATCCAACAGCCAAGCATCCGCTAAGCTTCATCAGCGGCAAAATTCCTCCGCTAAGCTTCATCAGCGGCACCGACAAACTTTCGCCTAGAATCGGCGTTCAAATCACCCTGCTTCGTCGTTGATCACCACTCTTTGGTGTTCACCTCCCCCACTGCTCCACTTTGGCTACTTCATCGTTGTCAGCCTTTACCAATGGCAAAACCAAGCTTCTTCAACAAAGCACCATCAACGGCAAACTTCTTCCGCTAAGCTTCAACGGCGGAGCCGCCAAGCTTCCTCCGCTAGCCTGGCTTAGCCGAGTTTCAATTTTCTGAACTGTACACCGCTGACCCCAAGCTCCTCGGTGATGGCAGCAGCGTTGCAATTCGGCGATCATCAACAATATATCATCGAGCAAAATTCCAGTCCGGTCCAAGTCTCCGCTGACTCTCCGCTGAACACCAAATCCTCAGCTAGCTACAACACCGCTAGGATACACCGGCGGCAAAACCTCGGCCAGCCGCAAAACCGACGGCCAAAGCTGCTCCACCGTCGAGCACCTCTGCTCCATTCAGTTCCAAATCTCCGCCCAACTCCGAGGCTCCGCTCCGTTGGACAACGGCTCCGCCGTCCATGATCTCCTGATGGCCCAAAGCTCCACTCTGCTGGCCGGATAGCTTCACATCCGAGCTTCACCGCCGAGAGATTCACCGCTGAGCTTCACCGTGAAGTTTCACCGCTGGTCAAAGGCTCCGCTCCGCTAGACAAAGGCTCCGCCGGCCAAGAGCTCCGCCGTCCATGATCCGCTCATGTCCCAAAGCTCCGCTCCGCTAGGAGCCACCGCCGACCAAAGCTGCCACCGCTAGCCATCCTCCTTCAGCAACCTCCGCTGGCCAAAGCACCACCACCGCTGGCCAAAGTTTCAAACTACTTGACTGGGTACCCGTCAATCATTCGATCTGGGTATATGGCTGCTTGCTCAGGCACTGATCGACAACTCATCTGCTCCAAGCACCTACTTCGCAACACATCCTCATCTTGTTCCAGTACCCGCAAGGAGAGTGGGTCGTTTTCCTTTTACTTGTCAGCCCAATTGCTAAGGGCAGCCGGAAAACTGGATTTGGATATTCTCCCAGCCATGTCAGTCAACTGAACTGAGATAAGTGTTTCAAAGCTCTCCCTCGCATAAAGCCAAAGCATGTTTACATGCCTCTTATTATAATGGTTTGAAACATGTTCACAATGCATATAGCTTCTAACAGCTGTAATATGCTATGCTTTGTTTATTAAGTGTGATACTGTAATTTGCTATGCTCTGGTGTAGTGCCACATATCAAGGTGCATGCTATACTTGTCTTCTTATGCGCATAGTCATGATGCCTCCTCACACATGAATTTATCAACTACCACATCTATAGGATAATCACATGACCGGCATGATTTCAC
The DNA here is from genome assembly GCF_958449725.1 of Rosa rugosa. Classification (NCBI taxonomy): domain Eukaryota; kingdom Viridiplantae; phylum Streptophyta; class Magnoliopsida; order Rosales; family Rosaceae; genus Rosa; species Rosa rugosa. The sequence goes on along the minus strand of NC_084821.1, from coordinate 33,389,521 downwards.
TCTTGGTTCACACCTCTATATATATATATATGCTAGTGCACACTTGGCTCTCCATGCTAATATATTACTGTAGCTTCACATGACTCTAGCTTACAGAACACATACATTATTCTAGGTTCAAACCTTTACAATAATCTTGCCTATATTTCCAAGGTACATGCACTGACATGTCAATTACTTTAAGTCTATAACCATTCACACGTGCAATTATCCTCTTCAATCACAATGACTACATATTTTCAAGAGCATAATAGGCACAATTCACATGGCAACATCAGGACATATCTGCCTTACCCCATATTAATCATTTCCTTTCTTTATTATGAGGGAAACTCGAATTAAATAAACCATGCCAGGTAGTGGTGCTAGCCAAAATTATCAAAGTCCTACTATATGATCAATGTACAATTACATTGTACCCTTTTGTTATATATACGTGATCATTTCCCTTTTTTATATGGTCAATTTAATCACACTCCTGTCACTTGAAGTACAACATTTCTCATGCTTTTCCCCGCCCAAGTGCAAACAAATAATCCATTTTGTTACTTGGTCAGTTTATTGATATGGATAAAATGCTAATCATTTACCTTATGTTAAGGAGACGCAGTCACCGAGTACCGCTTCAATTAACGAGGCTTCTACTAAGGAACTTCGTCGGAGCAATGGAGCGTCATGCTTGGATAACTCCAACAGGATTTGAGGTACCTATACCAATTTCTCCTCCAACTCGCTCCAAATCGGCATAAGATAAGTAACTATATCTTCTCTTTTACACTCTTTCAATTAGAGCCTTTGCCATGACTATACATGTCTCCATGACCCTTAAGCATGCCTACACAATGTTATTAGCAACTTTACTACAAGTACATGCTACACACATACATGCTTAAATTCACTTTCATGTGACGTTCATCTAGAAGCTTGTGTCACTTACGACTTAATTAAACATGCTCGGATAAACGACTAGCTGGCTCGGGTTATGACTCGCTTGGGTATCGAGTATGGCCACGACTTGTGCTTGGGCCACGCCCCGCATGCTCGCACAACGCCTACACACTCAACTACACCCAACTTGCTCGATCATGTCCAACATGCTTTACTTAAGCCCCAAGTTCACAAACGCTTCATACCCTCACCGGGACTCCTCCCACAATTTTATATGGACACCCATTACACTTGCCACTATCTATTGTGCGTGTTATATGGCCATAAGATCCACATATACAACTACCAACATTTTACATGTTCATACACATTAATGGAATATTGAATTCTTCTACCATTTGTTGCTCACTACAAATCGAATTCTTTTCGCATTCCATTAATACGGACGGTAACCAATACAACAAGCATTCTACATATGCGCGTTTCTTTTTGTCTCATTGTGCAGGATTAAACGAGTCCCTTCTTGCTTAAGGAGTTCGGGGACTTGTAGGGGCTCCGTGTCGCCCGGTCACTTATGCTTGATGACTTCATGCTTATAACTCCCTAACCAAGAAGCTCCTCTTGCTTGCGGACTTCGGAGACTTGTAGATACCTCTACTAGCAAGACTAGTTTGCTATCTCACCAAGCATAAGTAACACGCTCTTTGGGACACCCACAAGCCATGGTGAGGCCCAACCGCTACTTGCATCTTGTAGCCCTATGTTCAAGCTACGCTACGGTATCCGGAAGTCGCAAATCCGTCGCCGGGAAGCCACCTTTCCGGCCTTGCCAAGTTGCCTTCACAAACATGCTTTTTAGACTAGAATAGTGATTTCTACATCCCACATCTAAGAAAATCTAAATGAGGGAGCCTCCTTCCCCTATAAAAGGAGACTCCTTCTCACTTATTCCATATCCAATACTCCATTACATCTTTTGTAATCCCCTTGGGCCGCAAGGCTCAACTCACTAGTGTAACATTCAAGTGGACGTAGTTTCCCACTAAGGCGGGAAACGAACCACTATACATCTCGTGTCACTCTCTCTCTCTCTCTCTCTCTCTAAAGCTAACTAGAGATCCCACGGATCACAAACGTTAACAGTGACTAACTTTCGGACTGATTGTAGTAAAAGCGCCGAGAAGGAAGCCCCGGAAAGGTAAGGAGGACGACAGAATGGACGACAACCAGCTGATGGAAATGTTGATGGGCCAAGGAGAAGACGCCCTTCACATTGAAGTCGACCTGGGGTCGAAGGCTACGGGTCGGTCCGTTGAAGAAACCCTGCTGGAGATCGCTGATGCAGGATACGGGGAACCTGACCCTGATGCTCCTGTGACCCAGGTCGAGCATCCTTCTGTTGGGGATGTCATCACTATAGCCGATTCCGGAAGGGAGAAGGTACCGCCCTCCGTATCTCTTTCTTCTCGGTCCACTGGAAGCGATGAAGCCTTGCTTCCCGGTGAGAAGAACAGATCACATAGGCACCGGCACCGGAGCGGGGATAAGCAGGAGGTGACGTATACCTGCCGGGATGTTAAGGTATCCAGGGTGAAGAGGCAAAAGAAAAATCATCCGGGACCAGAGTCGTCGATCTCGCTTGGCATGCTGTCTCCCGCCATACCGGTAATCCCCAAGAAGCCCATCAAGCAACTGTTGAGTGAGTACAGGGTTGCTGACAAAAAGTTTGTGCGGTCCATGCTCGGCGACCTGAAGGACATAGACCTCGACCGGGTGCGGGCCAAAGATAATACCCCTTAAGAGAATCGCCGCCTTGCCCGGGAGTCAATGATGCGGGTATGGGTTAGCTTTACCCTTTAGTTGTAACTCTATATATATATATTTTTTTTTGTGGTGTAGCTAACGGTGTGCTTGCAGGCACTTTACAATGTGTACGCGATTGACGCCAGTGAGGAAGATACGCACCTGAAGGAGGAGGTCAGCAGTCTCTTCGGGCAGGTGAAGTATCTGCATGGGGAGAAAGCCAAGCTGGAGAAGGAGCGGGATTCCTTGAAGAAGAAGATTGAGTCCTTGACTATGATGGTTACCGAGCTGGATGCGGCAAAGCAACGAATCGCGGAGCTTAAGGACGAAATGTCTGAGGCGAGGGATGAGGTGAAGAGTGCTCGGGACTCTGAAAAAGAAGCTGCAGAATCTGCCACGTCATGGAAGGCGAGGGCAGATCACTTGGAGGAGCGCCTTCCCTTGGAGAGGCATGAGGCCGTGGAGGAGTACAAGGGCTCCCAAGAGCTTATGGATATGCTGATTGCTGCTCAAGACAAGGCCGTGATTATGAAGTTCAAGGAGTGGGTGGCAGCCGGGTATCTAGATGAAGCCAAATTCCGGTGGGGGCTTCTTGAGAAGAAGAAGAAAGATCAGGAGGCGGCAGCCAAGTCTGGTGCCGGTGGATCCCAGAGTGCCAGCCGCGACCAGTAGTCCTTGCATTTCCCCTTCTTCTTTTTTATTTTTTTTATTTTTTATTTTTTAGTAGAAATTATCCTTGCCCTGAACAATGGCTTAATTCCTTTGCCTGGTAGTCCAGGCTTTTTGTGAATGGAAATTTTTTGAACTTGAATGGGAATTGGAAAGGAATTAAAATTTCTAGGATTTTATACCTTGCTTTAAGCATTTACTTGCATCACTTATTATCGGAATAGAGTAATTGACAATAGCTATGTCCGGAAATGCCCGGTGTAGGTAAAAAAAATGCTAGAAATGGTCTGAATAATTCATTTTTCCATTCAAGTACCACATGGTGGTTAATACAGAATGAGTACCCGATGGGTAGCTTGCCATAGCTGTATGGTCAAAAAGCAAAAGCTAGGACAAGATGCTCCGGGAGCTACTTGTAATAGTACCGTAGGCGCTGGGTATTCCATGGATGCCGGGAAACAACTCCGTCCATGTCCCGGATGTAAAAGGTTGCGGGGCCTACTTCTTCAATCACTACAAAAAAGAATTGTTTTAGCTTCACCAATTTGCGTCGGCCTTCAATTGCCGTCGCCAATGCCTCCTCTTTTGCGACGGCAAAAACTGAGGGGTCGCGATTGTGCAAAATATTTGCGACGGTAACAACTGCCGTCGCCACTGGGCGTGGCAAACCCAATGGTTTACTTTGGCAAGAGTTAGCCGTAGTAAAATACTAAGACGTTTTGCGACTGTAAAAGACATGCCGTCGCATTTCTTCAATTCTCCCGTGGTATGAAAACCACGACAGTCGCCCTCTGCTCAAAAAGAAAAGAAAAAACTCTCTCAAAACGGAGGCCGATCTCTTCGTCTCTCTTGTCCTCCCTCTCTCTCCGTCATCGCAAATCCCATCTTCCGCCAATACTTCTGTCTAAGCTCTTCCTTATCGGCAAACCAGATTGGGGAAATCTTTTGGGGGTATCGTTCAGATCTAGATCCCTCACCTGCAAAAGAGTCAATTGGGTCGCATATCGTAAACGACGTCGGTGAGTCAGTTTCCGGGGAGCTCTAGCTGGCTGGAGACCAGAGCTAAGATGGGTTTCAGTTTAGGATTCTTGGTCGGCATCTTTGGAGTTCTAATTCTCTCTCATGCCGCTTAATCAACTGTTCAGTGTAAGCCCCTAAACTCCCAATATATACAAATAGATATATGAAATTGAATTTCAGAACAATAATTGTAGGGTTTCATTGTGATTGATAGTCAGATTGTTTTTTAGATTGGTTTCATTTGGTTACAGATAAGTTGATAGTTGAAGATTATGGAGGAAGAGTTTTCAGGACCTCCAATCACTGTAAGATTAGGAATGCAGATTTAATTAGCTAAAATGGGTCTGGTTTGGTTTTAATTGTTGACCTATCTGAAAGTGAATTACTGGGAATACAGGTGGTGGCAAAATTGGTTCTAGGGTAAGTGTTGAGTTTGCGGGCACGACTCACTTTTATGGGTCTGGTTTCTGTTTTCGCAGGTTTCTGTCCTCTGTTTTCTTTTAATTAATTAGCATAGCAAATGATCTCCAAAATCCCTAAAAATTTACCGGTATCCAGTTTAGTATGTTAGCTTAGTGTCTATAAAATTTCATTGATATCTGAGTAGTTTAGGTTATGTTTTTTTTATCGTTTTGGTTTCTGGTCAGAGTAGTTAATCTGTTTTATGTTCATTAGTTTAGTTGTTATTCAATCTTCGTTTTGGTTTCAGAACTTGTTGTAGCAGTGTAAGAGAAAGTCATGATTGACCAATGTGAAGGATTGCTGGCTTCAGCAGTAGCTATGCAGGTATAATAATGTGGCCATATGTATTAACAAACTGTGAAAATACTTTTCTTTCTTTAGTAACTCAGTCTTTAATTAGTTTTTGAATTCTAGCTTGTATATATATTCATCAGTTGAAACTATGAATGACTAATGGGATCAATAATAAGATGAATAGATAGCACAATCTCGACATGCATAATACATGAATTGTTAGTCCAAAGGGCTCATTACAGCATACATTGAATTGAATTGTCAATGCTTTTGTTAGTTCATTTATGATTGGTCAATAATTCATTTATGGCGTAGGAAAAGATCTTACTTACATTGGATATTTGTCGAATAGGCTGATATGTTCTCATCAGTTGAATGGCATATTAGGTAGTAGTTGCTTTAGAGCATAGTCTGTTTCAAGAGTGATTTAGAAGCCTTGCCAGATTTAGAGCATGGTCTGTTTTTGATTATATACATGATATTTCCAGATTAGGTTTTGGCTTAGAACATATCACTCTGGTTGGCTTAGAACCTACAAAAGAGTATCAATAAATTTTTTGTCGCTGGGTATCAAGAAAATGATAAAGAAATATGTCTGGTACCAGGTTTTAGAGACTAGCTCAACTCCTTCCTAGACACTTATTTTTCTGAGTAAGTTCTACTCTGGTTTATATGCGGTTAATTGTGTTTCTGTTTATGTGCATTAGCAACTCTTATCGTCAGTGATTTATAGGCTTCTATTGTCTCTATTTTTGACTTTATTACCTTGATGTTTTATGTACATCACAGATATGGCATGGGTCCCATCTACTTTGATGAAGGTGCAAGGAACTCAAGACGACACCAACTGGAAACAAGAGCATTGGATGTATGACTACTCTCTCTATGTTTCTAATATAACAAATTTTGGTTAAGTTTTTCCAGTTTGAAACAGCTCCTGGAAATCAGTTTACATTTTTTGTTTCATTACCATGCGTATTGTAGTTTAAATGTTGCTTTTGTTTGAACCTTCCAATTTTTGTTTCCTGCTAATACTACCATGCTCAAGCATTGAAAATCTTTAAATTGACATTGGAGCAGTCATTAAACAAAGGAGAAGGATTTGCCTCATCTGTTCAAACCTGTAAGGAATGATGCATGCTTCAGTTTGACCATGGATATGCAAGTAGTGTTTGTATAATTGAAATTATGAGATTTTGTTGCTTATAATTGAAAGAATAAATGCCTGAGATTTTGGTTTTTTTGCTGGTGATGGTCACATATTTGCAAAACACATTGTTTTTGTTATTTCTTAACATGCATTTGAATCACCTTGATGATTCTCCCCTTTTCCTTCCTTACATTATACACTTGCACTGTCGATTCCTTATATTCTTTGGAAGAGTCAGTTTTAGCTGTGTGACTACTGTGGTTTGATACTTGCTGGATGCACTAGAAACTTTTAGTTCCATTGCAGCTCTGGGCATTGATTTTCTTCTAATGATTAGCCTTTGGTGTAGGTTTTGATAGAGCTCTTTATAACCTGAATTTCTTGAAGTTACTAATATGGCTCTCTTAAGAACTATTTGTTTTCTCAGTTTATCTGCAAACTTGCTGCTACTTGCTACATATTCAACTACTGGTATCCATTCTTATTCCCTTCTGCTGCATTCTTACTTTGTCTTGACTAATTAGGTGACCTTCTGTGAGGAGTCGAAAGCAGTTAATTAAAGGATCTGCAGACTCAAAACCAACAAATGCTGTGAACAAGGAACTAGCTAAAGATGCGGAGTCTGAACTGCAATCATAGACAAGTTTTTTGCCAAGTTTAACCATTTTTTGAAATATGCACATATACACCTACTTGGTTAGCATATTTTGAAATCTGGCTAAAGTACCAGATTTTGGATCATGTAAAACAATGTCTAATGTAATATATAACGCACTTATATAGTGTACCTATTTCGCTAGTTTAATTATCGTTTGAGACTTTGTTGGCTCTGTACTTATAGATTATCTTGTTTGCATAATTAAGTAATTAAACAGAATGTCAATTGTATGTGTTTTGTAACAAAAAAAAATAATATTTTTTTATTTATTAATAATTCATATTTTGCGACGGCATTGTTTCCGTCGCAAAAATTCAGTTGCGGTAGGTGGCGTCGCTATTGACCTTTGCGATGGCGTAGTTGCCGTCGTCAAACCTCAAGCTACGGCGTAATTGCCGTCGCAAATAGCAATGGCGACGCCCTCAACGACAGCGGAAAAATTGCCGTCGCCATTGGTCTTTTGCGACGGCAATTTGACTTTCCGCGACGGCATTGTGCCGTGGCCATTTGAATTCTTTTTTGTAGTGAATGATCTCGTAAGGGCCTGTCCAGGATGGATCCAGTCCCCGGGGCTCTGGGTAGACCTGCTTCATGACCCAGTCCCCCAACTTCAGTGTCCGGGATTGTACCTTGGCATCATAATAACGAGCTATCCTCCGCTTGTTTGCCAAGTTATGCATGTGCGCCACATCCCGCCGTTCCTCGAGTAAATCAGCATCGAGCTGTAGGCCCTCTGAGTTGGTACCCGCATCGAAGTATTCGATCCTGGGACTCTGTACTTGTGTTTCAATAGGGAGAACCGCTTCAGATCCGAAAGCCATGCAGAATGGGGTCTCTCCAGTGGCCTCCGTTGTTGTGGTCCTAATAGCCCACAAAACTTCCGGGAGTTTAGCAGCCCAAAGACCCTTGGCTTCGTCGAGCTTCTTTTTTAGTATCTTCTTGATTATCTTGTTGACAACCTCGACCTGACCGTTGGTATGGGGGTGAGCCGGGGATGCATAGAGGATCCTAGTGCCCAGGTTTTTTGTGTAAGCCCTCAACTCATCATTGTCGAACTAGGTACCATTGTCCGTGACTATGGTGTCCGGGACTCCAAACCTGCAATAGATGTTCTTCCATAGGAAGTTCTTCACTTTTTCCGTGGTGATAGCGACAAGAGGTTCTGCTTCTACCCACTTTGTTTGGTAGTCCACAGCGACAATGGCGTATTTGAAATGTCCCACTGCTGTGGGAAGTTTACCGATTAAGTCCAGGCCCCACTAACAGAACGGCCAAGGTGCAAGGAGGATGGAAAGGGCAATGGGCGGTGCCCTTGGGATATTTGCATACATTTGGCACTTGTGGCAAGAACTAGATATTGTTTGAGCTAGGGCCGACATGGTTGGCCAGAAATATCTTGCCCTTAGGGTCTTGTGTGCTAAAGACCGGGCTCCAGCATGATTACCGCATACACCAGCGTGTGGTGTATGTCCTTCATTATTTTGTGACCGTCCTCCGGTGTTACATACTTCAGGTTGGGGAAACAATGACCTCTTCTGTATAATTTACCATTCATGATCGTGTATCGAGCTGATCTTAACTGGAGTCTCCTGGCCTCGACCTTATTGTCCGGTGCTAGACTGTCGACCATGTATTTCAAAATTGGGTCCATCCAGGAGGCTGTGTGATCCACCGTAAATATTTCTGACACCGTTTTAGAAGTGCTAGGCCTCTCTAGTATTTCGACCTTAGTGGCCCCGTAGGTAGGACTTGGAGAAGTTGCCGCGATCTTAGCAAGGGCGTCTGCCTTGTCGTTCTCTGCTCTCGGTATTTGGGTGAAAATGTAGAAGGTAAATCTCTGAACCAATGCCCGGGCTAGGGCCTGGTAAGAGGACATGTGTGGCTCCTTTGCCTCAAAGTTACCGCTGACCAGGTTCACGACTAACTGAGAATCACTGAAGATACTAAGGTGCTGCACACCTAGTTCCCGGGCGATCTGCAGACCTTCAATGAGCGCCTCGTATTCTGCGGCATTGTTGGATGCCTTGAAGGCAAATTTGAGGGCGTACTCGTAGACTTGATCGTCCGGGCTAATTAACAGGATACCGGCACCACTTGTCTTTTTGTTAGATGCTCCATCAACATACAGTCGCCAAGTGCTTGGTGGAGGTGGGTCTGGGGCTGGTGGTTAAGGTGATCCCAGGGGTGGGTTATGAGAGGGAATTAACTCAGAAATAAAATCTGCCGCGGCCTGGCCTTTAATAGCTGTCCGGGGCTGGTACTTGATATCGAACTCCCCCAGTTCAATGGCCCACTTAATTAACCTGCCCGATGTCTCTGGCTTCTGCAAAACCTGCCTCAATGGGTGATTAGTGAAAACGGTGATCGAGTGTGCCTGGAAGTAATGTCTAAGCTTCCGGGCCGATACCAGGAGGGCCAATGCTATTTTTTCAATGTCCGGGTATCTGGATTCTGCACCCGTGTAACCCTTTCCAGCGTAGTACACCGGGTACTCGCAATCGGAGTCCTTCCTAATCAGAGCTGAGCTCACGGCTGTCGAAGATGCCGCGAGATATATGTAGAGCATTTCTCCTTGAACAGGTTTGTAAAGTAGAGGTACCTCTGACAAGTATGCCTTCAGGCCAAGAAAAGCAGCCTCGTGCTCAGCGGTCCAAGCTATTACCTTGACGTGCTGGGTTTTTAGCAGTCTGAAGAAAGGAGTACATTTGTTCGTCAGCCTGGAGATGAATCTTGACAGGGCGGCTACCTTACCTATAAGAGATTGGACCTCGTTCCGGTAGGTTGGGGATACCATGTCTAATATAGCCTGCACCTTCTCTGGATTGGCCTCAATTCCCCTGTGGCTAATGATGTACCCGAGGAACTTTCCTACCTCGACCCCAAAGATGCACTTCTGTGGGTTAAGCCGCATACCATTGCGTAATATGATGGTGAAGACAATTGACAAGTTAGTTATATGATCCTCTGAGGTTAAACTTTTTACCAGCATATCGTCCACGTATACCTCCATGATAGTACCGATCACTTCTTCAAACATGGAGTTGACAAGTCGCTGATAGGTGGCACCTGCATTCTTCAATCCAAAAGGCATGACCTGGTAGCGATAGAGACCTTTGTCTGTGGTAAAGGCAGTGTGCTCCTCGTCTGCCGGGTTCATTCGAATCTGGTTGTACCCACTAAACGCATCCATGAAACTGAGTAACTGGTACCCAGCGGTGGAGACGATTAGTTGGTCAATTCGCGGGAGTGGAAAGCTATCCTTAGGGCATGCTTGGTTGAGATTTGTGTAGTCCACACACATGCGCCATGATCCCGAAGATTTCTTTGGTACCATGACCACGTTGGCTAACCACCGGGGGTATGTCACTTCCCTGACAAAGTTGATGGCCATCAACTTCTTCACCTCAACCTGGATAGCCCGGTACTTATCGTGTGTGAATGCTCTTCGCTTTTGTCTTACCGGTGCCGAGAAAGGAATAATGCTAAGATTGTGCGTGGCGATCTCGGTTGGTATACCGGGCATGTCCTCGTATGACCAGGAGAAAGCGGATGCGTTAGAGCGGAGGAACGAGATCAACTTTTCCCTGATAACCGGAGACAGCCTGGTACCAATTTTGACAGTCCTGTCCGGGAACTGTTCTGATAGTACTACCTCTTCAATGTCTTCCACGGTACCGGGCCGCTCTTCGTCAGAGTCGGTATCATCTCTAGGATCCTCGTTCCTGTTCGTCAGAGGGTTAGTAGCTACGGGCAACATCTCAGACTTTCCCTTTCCGCGAGATACAATCAAAGAATAGCATTGCCTCGCCGCAGCCTGATCACCCCGGATGGTGGCGATACTGACCGGGGTTGGCACCTTCATCATCAGCATGTGACCTGCAATGAAGGTTTTCAGTCGCGAGAGTGCCGGTCGACCCAGGATAGCATTATAGGATGAGGCGCAGTCAACTACAATGAACTCTGTTTTGATGGTTGAACAATTCGGACTCTCCCCCACCGTGATCGATAGGTAATCTGATCCAAGTGGCTAGACGATGTCTCCTGAAAAGCTAATGAGGGGCTCATTATCTTGTGACAGCTTGGCTCTTCCTCTGTTCAAAGCTTTGTATGCGTCGCGGAATAATACGCTAACCGAGGCCCCAGTATCTACGAGTACCCGGGACACTATGTAATGGTCCATTTGGAGCGTGATCAGGAAGGGATCATCATGCGGAATCTTCAGATCATCTTCCTCCTCCTGCAGGAATGTGATAGATTTCCATCCGGTACCTGTATCTTGTTGCGGGGCTTTGTGGAAATTGAAAACTTCCGGATGACCGAAACTAGAATTTCGCTTCTTCCTCTGGGGAGGTAACTCTTTCGGGCCCCCACCGTGGATCGTGAAGATCTGGCCGTACAGGTCTATAGCTCTTATCTCCTTAGCAGGCAGGTACCGCTGAAGCTTGCCCCTCTAGACAAGGGACTCGATAGTATTTTTTAAAGCCACGCATAGATTGGTATTGTGTCCGCATCCTCATGATATGTGCAGAACCTTCCGGTATCCTGCTGGGTAAGTTTACTCTTTGGGAACTTCCTCGGGGGTGGTCCAGGTATCTCATCCTTGTTCTCGTTCCAAATAGTCTCGTATGAAGCGTTGAGGATAGTGAACACCTCGTATCGGGGTGGTGGTGGTGTCCGCGGGGCTTGCTATGTCCTTTGCTCCCGGTGAGGCTGGGTGGTCCCGTAACTGTTGGACCTGGACGAGGATTCTTTGCTTCTCTTGCTCGAGGTATGGGGTGACCGGTCCTGACTATGGACCCACTCCCTCTTTCGTGGCTCATCCTGACCGCCGGGGCCGGGGTGGAAACCCTTAGTTCTGGTCTGGGGGTGTCCCCATACGTTTCGAATTCAGCCTGGGCATGTCTGATGGCCGTAGCCATCAGCTCGTCGTAGCTAGCCGGAGGGTTATGGTTAATCCCGTAGAGAAATTCTCCGCGCCTTAAGCCCCTCCTAAAAGCCAGCTCAGCCAGTTCCTTATTAAGGTCCCGGCACCTAGCGGTAGCCGCCTGCCATCGATTTACAAAAGACTTCAAAGTTTCATTTTCCCCCTACTGGACCTTTAGCAGGCCTTTTGGTGTGTGTATCCCATCGGTACGTAAGATGAATCGAGCTACAAACTTGTCAGCTAGCTCCTTGAAATTCCCTACAGAACCGGCCGGCAGTTCGTAGAACCAACTCAAAGCTTCCCCTGATAAGGTCTCCTAGAACATATTACAACACACCTCATCTGTATATCCCTTGGCGCTTGTTTGTCATCGGAAAGCCTGTAGGTGCTGGTATGGGTCCCCAACTCCCGTATAGTCAATCTTAAGTGGTTTTGATATATTCGCTCGAATGGCGCCCCTAACTTGTTGGGTAAAAGGACCCGGGCGGTCCTCGTAAATGGTCAGGGCTCTCCAGGTGTCCCTATTCTCTGTGTCCTCTACCCTTGCCTGCAGGGCATGCAAAGAGTTGCTCATTTACACAAGCAATGTTGTGTTTGCATCGGTTACCGGTGAGTCACTTTGAACTGGTTGTGGTAACAGTGGTGGTGGCAGATGCCTCAGGTTTTCCGGGAATATGTCTGTCGGTATCTGGATAATTCGGTGGCCGCCTTCCGTTACCGGGGCAGCATTTATGCCTGTCGCTACTTGGGATGCTCTGGCCAGGGCCTGGGTAAGTGCCTCATTGTGCTGGTGTCTCCTATCCAGTGCTCGGGCCAGCGCAGTGTTTTCATCTTCCAGCTCCTGCAGTCTCTGTTGCGAAAGGCGGTTTGTTTCCCTATCGGTACTCTGTTGTTCCCGATCAATCCAGGACTGTTCCCTGAAGGTTGCGATCTCTGCTCGCATAGACTCCAACTCTGATACCGGGGCCTCTTAATCTGGGGCCTGCGGTTGCTGGATGATTGGTGGATTGCCCGTACTCTGCGGGTCCAAGAATCCGAGACCATGCGTTTCTCCTCCGACACCTGGCGTTTCTGCTGATGACGTACCCGGAGAGAATATCAGTCCCCGGGCGACACTTCTGCCCACTTTTGCTGCTCCTTCCGGCTCGGTCATGATTCAGGCCCCTATCTGGCGCGCCAATGTTTCTGGTGGCTTTCTCCGGGTACTTCACACAGAATGCTATACCGTCTAGGGTACCGATCCAACTCCTAGATCCTGAATCAAGAACACAGCGTTAGAGGGGTAAACCGTACCGGACGGTTTACACCTCTCCGATGCCTGAGTGAGAAACTAATAAATGTATAAAGTAAATAGTGGATGAAGGAGTTATTACCCGTAAAAGGTAGTTGTACTGATGCTTTAATACTCGAGCATGGGAAAGGAGTTTCCCCTATCTTCGATGTGGGACGCATGTTGTTCTCCTGATGCCTCATCACCCTTCTGCCGTGTAACCAGATGGGTTGTGCTGGCCTTGCCCCGGGCCCTAGGTGCCCGGGGTGACATCCCATATGAGCCCCGCCATGGTGGGTCGTGAACTTCTCCGATGCGAAACTCCGCTACCGGAACTTCTCCCTTATCACCCTGCAAGTGAGGCAGCTTCCGCCACACGACATACCTCTAGCGGAACTCCCTTTCCATCTTGCAAACTGCGTACTTTGCTGAGCACAACACCGCTCACTAAGATACCGCCAAGCACGTCCCCGCGACGCTGCTTCCTGCTTACTACCAGCGGGGGGATTTCCGCCAATGGCGGCTCCGGAGGCAACGCCTCATTCTGATGACGACCGCCACCCGGCGTTGCGGTCAGATTACGTCCCTCCGGGACACGGGGACTAGTCAACAGTCTACGACGGCCCTGATCAGGCACATTGACCCCTGTCACTTGGGTACCAAAGATTGGGCTCGCTACCCAACACCCTCTGCTCCGCGCAGCTCCCCTCAACAAACAATATACCGACCATCCGGAGGTCTATCTTAGCCGGGGAGTGGGGGACTCCCTGGGGGGCCTAGCAGGGGCCCACCCGAAAGGGTACAAAGCGTTCGCTCAGTAAATCCATGGTTGACAACGCACTAACGCTAATTATGCTGTTTCAAGTCTAGCGGAGGCAACGCTTCAAACCGCTGAGCAACTCCCCAACCAAGATTCCCCCACACTTAGCTTTTGCTAGTCCCTTAGCAAAATCAACATAACAAACCAAAAAGACTAAGAAACAAAACAAAGAAACTAACGACAATAAACTAAGTATTGAAAACGAAAAAACACAAGGACTCAAAGACAAAAGAAACACGTCAACAATACTTAGACAAAATCAAGACTCCAACGAAAATCAAAACCAAAAACAAAGACAAAAACGTTGACACACACAATGACTTCTAAGCCCTTTAACATATTGTCTCAGCAATCTCATACTTTCAAGTCACCAAGATTAGCAATTAACCAAGCATCACATCTTCAAGATATTCGAGAGCTAATTACAAAATATAATCCACATATAAGCATGTAAGACTTGGGAGTAAACAGTGGTGATGGTTTAGCTCAACATATTTCAAACAAGTCATGATTCAACCTCACATAGATATATCACTCTTTCTTCTCTCAGATTCAAGGCTCATGCTTAAAAGCTTATCACTCAAGTATATGTGAAAGATTACGAAGTAGATCACATACATAAGAAACGAAAGCACATATATATTTTCTTCTTTTAAAGATCTCATGAAAGATATCAACCACATGCACGAATGAACCCAAGCCATAAGTTCAACAGTTATAACTCATCTCCACATCAAAGGCTGTCCCATCTTAAGGATCAAAGAGGTCTTACAATCAAGGGTGTAATGGGGCCAAGGCTTAAGGTTTAAAGAAACGAAGGGATAAGAAAATCACAAAGTATCCTAAAAACCTAGTAGAGCACTTGTTGATGTTGAGAGACCACTTCGAAATCCACCAAGTATTGCGAAACGTCATGTAAACTTCTTGGGCTTATAAAAGGGCCAAGTGTCATCATATTGGGCCCAAACTTCATTCTAACCTTCTTTTGAACAAGTGTGAATTGGACAAAGACCAAATTTTTCAACAATGGGCCTTCAATTTAAAACAAACTCCAAATCCACTAAGTATAGGGAACTAAAATCCATAAACACTTAAACAATAATACACATTTTTTTTTCTTTAATTGCCGAAAATTCTTTCTTTTTTTCTTTTTCGATTTCAAAATTTTTTTTTCTTTTTTTTCTTTTCGGCAATTACATACAATTTTTCTTATGGACAAGTCTACCCCCACACTTGAACTTCTTCATGCCTTCAAAAATGCATCCTTCACGCCAAAACTCCAAGCAAGGTCTCGAAAATATGCTCCACTAAGTCTTTAGAACAAAGGGTATGGATATAACTATACTAGGGTTAAGGTTAAGGAATTTTGAGGGTGATGAAAGAAAATGCTTAATGTAGGCTCCAAATGGTTAAACTAGGGGGGTCCCACGACGGGCACAAATGGGGACACATGCTTTATTTGGCAATGGTGGTGAAAATCCTAAGTAAGTACCTTTATCCTTTCCAGAATCAGGGCCATATATTGATTATAAACGTCTCAACAAGCATAACAGTGAATTCTAGCATTCTCTAGTCCATTAAACTTAATCTATGGCATGTAATCAATCAAGATGAAACAATAATGAGATCAACAAAATCATCGCCAAGAAAATAAGAGTATAATTCATTTTTTTTTCATTAATCACTCAACAAAGAAAGGGCACATGGCTCAAATTCTCACAAGGGTTATTATGAATCATAACTTATCTTCCACATGTTCATATTCTGTACCAAAGTTACGCATGCACCATATCTACTACACATTCATATGCTTTTCATAAATCATAATTAACCAAAGAATATCATCAAACATTATCCCAATCTTGTGATCCTCTTTTAGCCTTAATTTCAGAGATATAAGCACATCCTAGACAGTTAAAAGGCATCCTAAGACTCAATCACAAAACAAAAACAAACATATAAAGAAATAAATTGACGAAAATATTTCTTTATTATTTATTTTTCTAACATTTTCCAATTTTTTTGTATTTTTGTATTTTTTTTTTAGACCACAAAAACTAGCTATCTAAAAATAAAGTGAAACGTTAAACCCTTCCCCCACACTTAAATTATGCATTGTCCTCAATGTATAAACAAGTATAAAGCATACAAAGCATCAATCAAGCATATAAGAAAAGTTAACGCAAGAACCTAAAAACAAAACAAAATTTACGAAAATTGAAGAGAAGGAAGAGTTCAAGAAAGCAAATCTGCGTTGATGGCTCTTCCACAGCTACGGTTGAAATGGGTTGCCTCCCATGCAGCGCTTAATGTTTAAAGTCTTTCAGCCTAGACTTGTAGCTCCATTTATTCCAAAGTATACACACAACAAAACATCACAAGTATGAATATATACAAGACCAACGAAATTTTATGTATATATTTACAAGTTTTACAATTTTTACAATCTTTAAGTAGTTAACTCCAATAAGGAATCGTGAATCAAGATTTAGACACACGGCCCAAATATTCTAATTTTAATACAAGTCTCCCTTCCCTTTATCTTTTGGTAACTCTTTTCACACAAAGCCAGGTAGTAGAGGAACGATTTTGGTGGAGCTCAGCTCACTTGATTAGCAGGGGACGAGACCCTTTGCTAGCACTTCTCGTATCCAATCAACCTAGACACCCTATGCTAATAAGGTGCGCCTACTTGATAAAGAAAACTTTGACAAGTATTAACAAGAGAATATTTCACCTAGTCATTATGACTCACAACTTCTTACCAAACCCAACTATTTTAGAAAATTGTCTAAGTATATGACTTCAACAAGACATCATGAACTATTGTTGTGGACGTGCGGCCCAAGTCCTTGCCTCCACACAAATTTCTTTTCAAATCTTTTGGGCAACCTTACTGAAATGGCCAGGTGGGGGAGGACGAGCACGAGAGGTAGAATCCATTTTGGCACAAGCTACTCCCACATAGTGGTTTAGGCTCGTTTGAATGCACTTCTGGAAAAAAAACCTGTCATGAACGTTGTCCCCTTCCTAGTCACCATCTCACATAGGCTATACTTACTTAGATAAGAAAAGTCTTAAGTGCAAGACATTTTTTTCAAGTGTTAATAAAAGCCGCCCTCAACCTTAAGAGACCTGAATCAGGCACTAATAAGGGGTTAAGGCTAATATCAACAAAAGAGACTTCACCTATTCCATAATAGTTCATAATCCCTTACCAAAATCATACCTTAGTGGCGTTTTCATCACATGAAGACTTTTCAATCCCCGGCAACGGCGCCAAAAATTGATACGTGCAAAAGCAATCGTCAATTTAACCCTGAAAAATGTAGTTGTTAGTATAGAATAAGTAGGGATCGTTCAAGCCGGGGATTGAGGGTACTTACATGTGAAACAAAAATAACAATAATGTACAAGTATAAGTCACAAAATTAAAGTATATATATAAACAACAAATTCGAAATAAACAAAGAAATACAAGTTATAATTAGTTTAGGAATCCTAATCCTACATAAATACATTTTACAAGTCAAAGTCAAATTAGAAATCCAAGTCAACATAGGAATACAAGTTTAAAACTAACACTAACTACTTTTCCTAAAAAACACCAAAGAATCCCTAAAAAATAGGAACTCCTAAAAACCACCAAATTAATTCCTAGAAAACACCAACACATATTTACTATTCACGGAGACACTAAAAACTCTAAAAACTCTAAGTTAATTTTATTTTATTTTATTATTTACATGAACATGCTACCTAAAAACTCTAAGTTAATTTTATTTATTTACACAAACAAGAAAAAGTAAAGATAGGGGGGTTTTGAAGATTGAAATATAAATTTCAGAAAACAAATAAAAAAACAAAAATCATTTCTATACAAAGGTGGGAAAAGAAGAATTTTTGGAAAACAATTTATCAAGAACCTTTCAAGAACAACATATTCATGCATCCCTTAATCTTGTTAATTACCATGGAAAGATATCAACCAAGAAACAAAGTTACAAGCGCCCAATGTCCCTTATATGACTTCCCTTTACACAATTGATCGACGAAGCGCCAAACCAACATATTTCAAATGCAAGTATCACACAATCGAAGCGACTCATAATCTCATGCATTCAAATCATTAAGAGCAAGTGAAAGTTTAGTCAATAAACATGCAAATTCAAGTACTCGAAGCGAATCTTTTCATTACATGCATAATCTGATCTCGACCTTTGTACAAAGCCTTTACTACTATATCGAATTACGGTCACGAAGCGTACGTTTAACCTAATTACTAGCTCCAATTACATGCAATCATCCTAAGTTTGCAACCAAAGAACAAGAACATGCAAAAGTTATCTATAAAACAAAACCAGATTATCAATCCATATTTCGGCAATCAACAAGCATCAAGAACACACAAACACATCAAACATAGAAAAGCATATCAAAATCGCATCCAAAAATCAGAAAGTTAACTCATGGTTTCGGTTTTACACAAAGAAAAACAAAAACAGAATTTCTATCTAACAAGTCACAAAACCGAGAAGAAAACATGATGAAGATGGTAAGAACAACCCTTGACTACGTCCCAAGGTCCAAAGCAGATCCAAGGCAGCAACACAAGGTGAAGATCACGGCAAAGGATGGAGGATGGCACGGCAAGAACTTGCAAGATGCGAAAACCTGAAACTGAAGAGAAAACCGGTGAGAATCGAAATTGTGGAGAATATGTGTCTACCTTGAGACGTCTAATACACTAGGTATATATAGGAGAACGTCTCAAGGCACTCCCAATTCGTTTCTACTTGGTTTCTCCAAAGTTGTGTTGATTTAGGACTTGTTTGGCACAAAACAGATTTCCGGCAGTCTTGACCTCAGTGCACTAAAATGTCCATAAATTCCTCTAGAAAATAGATATCACCAAGATGTAAAAATTTCTGGAAACTAGACATCTGTAGCTTTCCAACCATATAAAGATCATAATTTTCTGAGCTCTGAACGATTTATGACACTCCGTTGAAGTTGACTTATCTGCACAGGCAATAATCCGAATATGTAATGGATTTGACTTTTAAAGCACAACTTAAGTCCAACTTGGTTTTCCTTCACATCACATGCCTCTCACATGTCTTCCATGCCTTGTTGAAGAATAAACGTCAAGAACTCCCTAGAACCTTCAAGAATCTCACGGCAATTCCAATCCATACTCAACTAGAAATCCAAACTCCACATTGCTTTGAAATCCGAATTCCTTGTTGCTTCTTTCTCCATGTGCACGGCATATGATCTTCTTGAGACTTCTAGATTCTTCATGAACGTTCCAAGGCTCTCCTAGTATGAGTAGAACTCCATATGCAAGTAGGTTTCCTAGTTGAATACTGCTTCCTTTTTCGAGATATTCTGGACTCTTCCGGAACCTTCTTGAGTAATCCCTTTTCCAACAGGGACTCCTTGTCACACTAGTATTCCTTATCTCAGTAGAATTGGGTTTCCTTGTCCAAGTAGAACTCCTAGTCCAAGTCAGTTTCAGACTCCTACTCCAACTGGGATTCCTTCTTCTAGTCAAACTGGGAAAACTTCCATTTCTTCATTTCTTTCCATTTCTGCGCCACTTGTGCCTTCCTTAGCCATTTTTGGACTTTGAGACTCCATTTACACCTGTAAAACACTAACTAAGTTAAATTGATCAAGATAAAGGAAATAACTTAGCAAAATATAGGGTTTAAACATTATAAACGTCGCATTTTATGCTCCTATCAGGCCTAGCAGGGGCCCACCCGAAAGGGTACAAAGCGTTCGCTCAGTAAATCCATGGTTGACAACGCACTGACGCTAATTATGCTGTTTCAAGTCTAGCGGAGGCAACGCTTCAAACCGCTGAGCAACTCCCCAACCAAGATTGCCCTCCTTGACTGGGGACTTGGGGGACTTGTACCTACATGTGCATTTGCAAGCATAATTAGCTATAATGAGCCACACTCATGGTACCGCCAGCGGTACCGACTCCTGCCAAGGGAGTGACCTACGGAAACACAGCCAGGCGGGCTACCGCCTGAGCCCCGGATTGGCCCCAGATCACCGCTGACGCGCCTCCACGCGCCGCGCCAAGATAGCATCAAACGCTCCAGACGCTGGGAATTGAAGCACATCAATCCCACATCGAAAACAAAGAGAAGATCAGCTCTCTCCTCACCCATAAAAGGTTCTATCATCTCTCCTCATTAATTACGCATTTACTACTCATTTATTGTTATGCTGTCTATATGCATTGACTGACTTAGGCATCGGAGAAGAGAAGACCGCCCAATGCGGTCTCCCTCTGACACCCTGTCTTTCGTTTGACAGCTAGCGAAGATCACCAAGTCCTCAGAGTAGCGGTCCGCCCACCGGACCCGCGTTAAACGAAGGTTCGGCTACCGCCGAACTTTGAGCATTAACATGGTCTTTTGTAGAGACAATCTTTACAATATGCTTTTAAACATGAAAGGTTTGGATTATGAAATTCTAAAGTGAGACTACATTAATTACTAGTGTGTGAGCAGGTTAACCTCTGCGGTGAACTTAAGAATCATCCTTTTTTCGAGATCTTTACAGTGCATAGTATGACTGTGGAGTTCCGATATTGTTTCTTTTTGCAATGGATCAGGCAATTGTTCTGCTTATAATCTTATCAGGCATTTGCTGTATGATGGGCATTGATACTCCAACGAGATTTGAGGCACTCCAAGAGTCTTAACTTATTCATCATGCGGCATATTCATCATGCGGTACATGAAGGAAATAGTTGAGGATAAGAACCTGGGTTTTGCTTCAAAGGTAAAGACTTAAATTTTAGTTCAACAGCTTTATAGCTTCATGTTCTTGTTGCTGCATGATTTTGTGATGCTGAGATTGTACTATGCTATTTGTTTCAGTGCAGCTATGATCGGAACTGTTTACACCTAAAAGGATATTGATGATGTGAGGTCGGAAATTTTTTAACAATGGTACGCAACAAATAGGTAACTCCGAACTTCGGTACATTAAGTTTCAAAACAATCATTTCGGTATATGAACTTGAAATCCCGACCCAAAATATATACACGCCATTACTTCCCCCGTTATTTAATGTGCTTTCTGTCAATTTTGTAGGGGCAATTAAGTCAGACCGTGTTTTCCCTCCAACTGACCAGTCTAACATGGCCACCTCATAATTTCCCTCCAATTGACGAGTCAAACCTGGCCAACTAATGAGATTTCCCTCCAAATCTTGGTCCCCTCCAAGATTGTAACAACCAATTGTTTTATTTCCCTCCAAAAAAAACCAATGAGGTGCTTATCTGTTGTATACTTGAACAACAATAACTGAAACAAACTGAAATTGACATTCAAGCTGGTAACAAAAATGGGAAAACCAACTCTGAGAATCAACATAGTCTCCATTCAATTGCCATATCACATTGTTCAAAAATAAACTATAAGAACCATCTGTTACACAAAAGCTTAAAAAAAGCATGGCATTTGCAGATTTTCAAGTTCCAAAACAGGACAAATGCCACCATAACAGATAGTACATGCCAAAATTAAACCCAATTGTTTTCCAGAAACAACTATTTAAGTTAAGATACCATTCATGGCTTCCATAATCTCCTCTGCAGTTGGTTCTTTGGACTTGGAACATTCTGACTGCTTTTATCAGCTGCTGCAGCAAGTCTTGGTGATTTTCTTGGCCTAATCCTTCTTGCTTTCATCTTGTATCTCTTTCTTGAAGCTGTAGGTGCATCAGAGGCATCCTGTGACATTGCAAAAGTACATATACAGATCACTAACAACACTCACAATATATCAGGTCAATATTACATTGTTTTTTCACGAACAAAAGAGGAAGCTACTTGAAAATTTGGATTCACCACATTGCTCTGTTGAGATGGCATATCAGTGTCATTTCTTGCTCCAGATTCTTCATTCACAGAGACTTGCACATTGAGATTGACATTGAAATTCACATTCACATTGTCAGTCCTATTGTGGCTGTCATTGTTCAGGTTTGGCACAAATGATGCCTGAGTTCCAACATGGGCTGTAGGTGGAAGGTTTGATTATTAAGTTGCTTGTGGTACTTCAGTTAGAGTTTGTGGTTGTGGTGGGTTATTCAGAGGCATAGGTGGGTGAACAATAACTTCCTCCACATCTTCATTTTGATGGGGAGCCTGCAAATGCATAAGGAACAGACAATCCAATATGAGAAAAATTTGGAGAAGTTGACAAAAACCTCTAAAAATTTCAGCAAAATAACCTGGTTCCTCAGTAGACAAGTTCTTCTATTGTGCCATTTCTGGTGACAAATCCCACAGTTTGCTTGTGAGTAATAGCTCCTTGGCAGCTTTTTAATTCCTGGAAGTGGTGGTTCCCCACCTAAAGTTTAGGGAATTAATGAGAACTATGAGTAAGTAATACACAGAAACTGCATTAACAAGTAACCTAATACTTGGTTCCTTTGTCCTCCTTGTCTTGGGCCTCCCAGGTTGCCTCCTGTACAGTGGAGGTGCAATTTTTCTCTCTATACGATCCCACTCAGCAACATTAGCTATTGGATTGATTAACACCTCATAAGCATCCATATACTTCTTCTGTGTATACCATTCAGCCACAGAGTCATCTAGAGACCATCCTTTGGAGTAGATTGCTGAAATGGCCTGGCCATATGGCAATCCACAAAGATCCCACCTTCTGCAGGTGCAGGACTTTGTGTCCAATTGCACAGAGTGTTTTGCAATTACTCCAGACTCACAGGCAACACCTCTGCCATGCAACTCAAACCTCATGCTGCTAGACTCCACTGGCATGTAGTCAGAGGCCCATGATGCATTTTTTTTCAGAAGTTTCTCTATCCTTGGCCCAACCTTGCATCTCCACTTAGCAGTAGAGTTTCTCCTATTAGCTAATCTCACCATACATGCCACTCTAATATCCTCCAGACATGGTATGATTGGCTTCTTCCTTGCATCAAGTGTGCTCTTGTTAAAGGACTCACTATGATTGTTTAGCAAGATGTCACATTGAAACTTTGTATCAAAGTGAGATTTGCTCCAATGCTTAGCAGGCCTGTGAAGGCACCATTGCCAAGCTTTGAAAGATGCCTTCTGCATATCTTCCATTGCCTTCTCATAGTTGTTCATGGTTGTTGCTCTTGCAATTGCCCAAAACCTCTGCTTCAGCTCCAATCCAACATTCCCATCACCTTTAAAGTTATTATGCATATGCCTTACCCAAAAACGATGCTCTGCCTCAGGAAACAGGTCTTTCGCAGCTTGTTCAAGCCCTTTTTTCTTGTCTGACATAAAGCAAAAGTGCCTTGAGTGATGGATTTGTAAGTCTTCTTTGAGGAAAGACAAAAACCAGGTCCAAGATTCCCTACTTTCTTTCTCCACAATGGCCCAAGCAACAGGGTACATGCCATTATTGCCATCTATGCCTACAACACTTAGTAACTGGCCCTTGTGAAAACATTTGAGATGACAGCCATCCAAACCTATGAAGGTCCTGTAATCCAACCTTCCTTCAAAGCTGCTATGCATATGTAGATTCTCTTGAAACGTGCCACATCCCCGTCAAGCTCAGTTTGAATCCAAACACTGGTCCCAGGGTTTCTTTTCTTCAATTCATGAGCATAAGACTCTAGGAGATTGTATTGTTCCTCAAGGCTACCCTGTGCTCTCTTAGCAGCCCTAGCCTTAGCTCTATATGCCATTTGATCGCCAATCTCCATACCAAAATCTCTATTCACAGCACTCTGAATACCCTCTCTAGTCCATTTATCATCAGCAAGGAACACATCTTTGTATTCTTCAGCCAAAAATGGAGCATGACAATGGTATACTCTCTTTGCTATTAAACTGCATGTGTGATCTGGTCTGAATGTTTTTATTTGGAGGGTGGGATTATCAGCTGATGGACTGCTAGCATACATCCAGTAAGGGCAATCTGGGGAAGTCATGCATCTCACCAACACCTGATGTTTTGTATTCCTAGGAAATCTCAACTCTTTCTTGGTCACCACGGCATGCTTCCTAACTACATGCTTGAACACTTCTGCATTTGGGAACACCATTCCAAGACAGAACCTTGGATTCTTCATATAAGTTTTCTCATTAAACTCCACCCAGTCAGTAAACCTCTTCTTACCCTTCACCCTAAAGGGACCAACATCATTTCCATCATTATCAGATTCATGTGCACTGACAAAACCATCTGAACCTCCATCTGCTTCCTCATCTTCACTAATGCATGTTTCCCTCATATCCCATTTCATCTTACTCTGCCACCCCATGTGTCTCCCCATCAACATGGGAATAAAACATTGCATCATCATCTTCTTCACCCAAGTCATAGTCACTGTCCACAATTCTGTCATAGTCCTCATCACTTGATTCCTCCCACGCTGTTGCAGGCATAGACCTAGAACACTCACCCCCACTCCTGGTGTTATATGGCCCATGCTTCTTTGATCACCTTTCTCTTTGGTTTCTCCACTACCTTCTGCTTCCTTTTCCCTTTATCCTTTGTCACTTGCGAAGATGGACTTGGTTGAGCTGGCCCATCACTTGCCTCATTAATGCATATTCCAGCCCTTGACCTTGTCCTTGGGCCAGTTTGTGGGTCTGACCTTCGATTCCTCCCATCACCATAAGGCCCATTTCTTCCACAAAAAATTTGGTCCATCAAGTCATCATTATCCAAGACACCATCCATAGTAACTGTAGGCTGTGCTACAGGCATAGACTGCTCCCTCCCTATTAGGTCTTCAGACTGGATGGGCTCTTGTTCTGGAATTGGCATTTGTTCAACCACTAGTTCCTCCACTTGCACATCCTCATCATCTGTTAGAGGGAGGTCCTCAATAAAATGTCCAAAAAAACCTATATGGTCTACCACATCATCAAACTGTTCCAACTCCCACTCTTGGATCTCTCTCCTTGGCGCCGAACAGACAATGTAGACATCCAGGATCCTCCCATTTGCAGGAATAGACTGGATCATATCCAGTGTATCTGCATCAGTTGTCACTGGCAAGTATCCAGTGCCTTCCTCCGAGCCAGGGATCCTAAACCAATAGCCAATTGGGCCTCCAATGTAGCCCAGATCATTGGCCAAGTAATTAAACCCAGTTAGTGACAGCTTATCCGGGTCTACACCATCCACATATACAACTGGGAAACCACCCCTATACACCCTATTCATGCCACCATTATTGTGAAACCTACCACCATGATGGATGGCTACTGTAAAAACGCCTAGTCCTGCAAAGATGGATACAAAAATTGAATGTCAACAAAGCATCCAACCCCAACTTCCATATCAATCCAAAAAGGGAAAAAACAATTCTCCTACTTTCTATGTCAGTTACTAATCTTTCATCCCTTTTTCATTCAATTCTTCTGATTTCACTTCACCTACCTCTTTCTGGTAGATAAATAGCAAATGCTCTGCATCCTACTTATTAACCCCCAAACCTCCATACCAACCAAACTATACACCTACCCCATCACCAATAGCAGGTTCTAAAACCCTAATCACATTCAATTTTATTTCCCAACCAACCCTCATAGTATGAAATTGGGGTTTATTTGAAAAAGAAGAAAGCGACAATAGAGAAAAGTATTGATTATACACAGTACCCCCAAACCCTAGACAGTGCGATATTGACTTCCATAAATAAATGTGGAATTTTTGGACCACAATCATTCAAAAATACCATAAATAGAGACAAACCCCTAAAAGGAAAAAAGATCGGTAAAGGCAATCACGTTTTCCATACCTCCGAAATTGGGTGGATCTCCATCGAGCCTAAAGTACCTCCAATACTTCGCCATACTTCGAAAACCCTAAGATTCCCGAATAAAATCTCCTGCCACAGATATCCTCTCCTCCCAAACTTCGGCAAATATTCTCTGCACTCTCTGTTTCTACAGGTTTTTCTGAAGAAGACAACGACAAAGCAAAGCTTTCGGGAAGAAGAAAGGACTTTGACTGTCACTGACCCCATGTGGACTTCGATATATACACGAATAGGGTTTACAAATGTGCTAATACTATTTTACCCTTCAATTTTTTCACAATGGCATATGTCGTTATGGGGGAAGTAACGGCGTGTATATATTTTGGGTCAGGATTCCAAGTTCATGTACCGAAATGATTGTTTTGAAACTTAATGTACCGAAGTTCGGAGTCACCTATTTGTCGTGTACTGTTGTTAAAAATTTCCCTGTGAGCTCAGAGTGGGCTAAGTTTGTGATGAAGTATCATATTTCATAGTTATATGGTTGGTAAAGGTAGGGCTATTGTTTTGGTATTTTGATCACCCTCCTGCTAGCTGGTTTTAGTTTTTGCTTTAGTTATAGGCATGGTTAATGTGCATTGGACGCGTTTTATGGACAAGTTTATGTTTTTCAGCTTTATGTATATACAGGCACTTAGGCAAGGTTAATTCATGTGTAAATGTTGGGATGACTATTGATGATGGAATGAAATAGTTTTTGGAATCAAGGATGTGTTCTTCAATTGTACAAAATGTATGTCTTCTCTTCTATCTTAGACAATCAATACCAACAGCAAACCATTGTCTAACAAATGAACATAAAGAAAAAAGAAAGAAAGAACTGTTACCTGAATCATCCATCTCCAATAGTTATTAAACATATTTAATTGTCTAACTAGATATAACACAGTGTTGATATCACTTATATTACATACCGCCAAGCATAAGCAACGACCTCATAGGTGGGCCCCACAACATGGCTAGCCCCGCCTAGGGCATGCATCCTGTAGACCGACACCCGAGCTACGTTGCCATGGTGGAGGTCGGCCGGTATCTTGCCAGAAGGCCACCCTCCCATGCTCTCCAAGAGGCTTCAAGAGAAGCAAATATGTGTATTATTGTCCCACATCGGAAATGTAGAATAGAATGGGACTTCCTTTAGCTATATAAGGAAGTCCTCCCCTTCTTAGAATGGGATGGGATCCATGATCCCCATACTTGTATACTACAAAGGCTACATGGACTCACTCATATTGAATTCTCTAAGTGGACGTAGCCTTGCCTCAAGGGCAAGGTGAACCACTATACATGCTTGTGTCTCTCTCTCTCTCCCCATCATGATCCATACTTAGTTCCCGTTCCGTATTCTCACACAGAAATATTGGCGCTAGAAGGAGGGTCCCTAAGTTTGGGTATGAGCTAGCCTCCGACCTTGAGCAAGGGTCATGTACGGGAACCACCAATCATGTACGCACAAGACACCCCGTACCTTGAGCAAGGGTCATGCACGGGTACCACGAGTCAACGGGTACACACAGGACACCCCTCACCCTCAACCTCACCCAAGCCTCCGAGGAGCCATCGGGTACCATGAGCCATCAGGTACGCACCCTCAACTCTACTCCCAAGCTTCATTCTTCTCCGGGACTTATGAATCAGCAGGTACGTGCACACCTCGCACCCTTAGACGAATAGCCTTGTTAACTCTTCCCACTCATATTGATCTCGCCCATGATAGCCACCAAACCAAGGCCCAAATCAGCGAGGTCATACATACACCACCGTTGCTTGCTTATGCATGCAGCCACTCTCATACATCACGAAGAGTCAAGGTCCACTTGCATATAGACCCGCCCGGGTAGCTAGTCTCGCACATCAACTTACGTCGGAGACTCCTGGCCTACTGCACTAGCGCCCTATTTATCTACGGGCACTTGCACGAATTAGTCACACTTTGGTCAGTCTAAATTTTCTTCATGAGTAGGGGAAGCAAATTTTGCGTACCGCACCTCAAGACTATGTGAATACTCGTTCGGGCCCAACAACCCCATCCTCTCTTTGCTTGGAATCAACCTTGAAGCCCAATAGTCTTTCTTCATACTCTGTCAGGCCGATCATCAGAGTCCATCCAGCACCCGCTGCCATCACCGGTACCCGCTGCCATCACCTATCCAACCCAGAGATAGGTACCGGCACCCGCTAGTCCCCTTCACTCCGGGCAACAGACACTAAATCTTCTCTGGGCACCCATACGTGCTTGAGAAACCATCTCCATGGCCGGGGCTTTCACTCAACTCGCTCGACAGGCAAGACCCGGATCAAGACCCGGATGCTATCTGGACCCCGGCCGGCATCGGCAGTTCCCGAACTCAATTGCAATCCCGGTACCGCTATCAACACCGAGAGCTACCACTGCCAGTCTTGAGAGTTCATGCCAGCACCTCACCTCCTCCCGCTGCCACCATCCCGGTGGGCTTCGAGTTTACCTCCCGGTACCCCCTCCACGGTGTATCCCTACCCGGCACCCAAACCTAATCCCCTCCCAGTCTCTCCAACACGTCCCGGCAACACCCCAGCGGGACACCAACAGCTTGACATCTTCTCCTCTCACGGTACCGGCAGCCTCAATTAATTTGACTGGGCTTGAGAGAGTTTCTGCTTGGTGGTGCCGGTACAGTGTTCTAAGTCAACACATAATCCCAGCTTTGCTTACTGAGCGGTATCTCTCACCGAGTCAAAAAAAAAAAAAAAATTATAAGAAGAAGCTGTTCTTGACACCCATCAGCCCCAAGTGTGATTTCTAGCTGCAGCCTGGGACAGATTATCCCAAGTAATTGATCAACCATAGAATCACCTCATCATCACCAGCCACTGCTCAATCCTCGCTGCACGGCCTGCACCTCACTGAGTACAATTATCATCCTAGCATTCAGGAAGAAGAGCTCCAGCCACGGACCAATTTCTAGTGAAACCCAGGCATATGCTCTCAGCTTAGACCGTCATATGCAGACGCTGGCTTCAAACCTTTGCTTGACCAATTAAAAGCTAAGCTTCTCTCATTTAATACTTATACACACGATACACGAACACCACATATGCCTCCGTTTTAGACTTTGAGCTATTATAAATTGAAAACAGCAGCATGACTATTAGTTTAATGCTACCTGTCAATAGCATGATGTACGTACTTGTCTGCTGGGCTCTTCTTGCCATCTATTTCTGGAAGTATATATGCATGCATGCCACATAGCTGAGTTATTGTTCGTGTACAATGCACCCTTGGTCAGCCAAGGCACTTGTCACAAATACTTTTAGTTACGCATGCTATTCATGCACAATTCATTATAATTGTAGGTATAATTAGCTTGCTTTGCTTGGACCCACTCATATATACACATATACCTTGATTATTCATCTCAAGTGCATAATTAACCTTGCAGTGCACAGGCTCCCACAGCAAATGCTTGTGATTATAATGAATCACATGTGAAATTTCATTTTTGGGTTATTTGATTCAAATGTATGTGAAGCTCTTCACATTATAGTTTCTGTGCGTATATGTCAATTAAGGCCATGCATGTATGTAAAGTAATACTAGCACTATGATAACCACTGTAGCATTTCTCAAACATGCACACATACACTCAGCCTATTATAACTTATAAATAGCATAGTTGTTGCTAAGGCGCACTTGTCATAATTTAAATTAGGGCTGTCACTCGGTCGGTTCGAATCGGTTATAGGTATTACCAACTTCAAAACCAAAGCTTTCGGTTTCAAAATTGAGCTACCAATTACCAACCAAAATTTTCGGTTTTTAATCATATCTACCAATTTCGGTATTTCGGTTTTCGGTATTACCAACTTTAGAACAACTAATTCTTTGTAATATAAATTAGAATGAACAAAATTAGGTTTTTCAATTTTATAACCGTAAACTTCGTATTCATCTACTGATCATAGCTTTCTTTTGTATATATGACATCAAATTTTAGCCATTTTCAATAAAACTAGTTTATTTAACCATCTTGGACTAGGTTACTCAAAATACATGTACTATTAATTATGTAGTATATTGAGTAATGTTCATACTATTATGAAAAGTTTTATGTTTATTTCTTAATATACATGTATGTGTATTGAAAACCATAGTATATTAGTATATAAAGCTAATATTTAGATAATCGGTAGATTCGGTATTTACCAAAACCAAACCAACTTTTTCGGTAATTTTCGATTTCGGTTTTATCGGTCTCGGTTACCAAAAAGTCGGTTTACCAAACCTAAAGTATCGGTTGGTATTCGGTCGGTTTGGTAATTACCAAACCAAGTGGCAGCCCTAATTTAAAAATCCTCGCCCCGAGCGAGGTACCCCAACGGGATTAGGAGGTACAAGCCCTCATGTGATCCCATTAGGTCACGAGGCTCAAGACCCTCATTCTACCCGGGGCCACGCCACAGGGTAAAGGAGTCCTACCGGCCCTCATCCGACCCCATTGGGTTAAGGAGGCTCAAGCCCTCATGTGGCCCTACCGGGTCACGAAGCTCACGCCCTCATTCTACCCGGAGCCACGCCACTGGGTAAAGGTGGCCTACCGGCCCTCATTCAACCCCATTGGGTTAAGGAGCCCCAGGCCATGTGACCTCACCGGGCCACGGGGCTCGAGCCCTCATTCGACCCCACCGGGTCAAGGAGGTTTACTCCCTTACAAATCCTCTACTCGAGCGAGGTACCCCCAAGGGGTAAGCCAAGGTCCAGTCCCTTGCTTTTAAGTCATCTCACCTCCCAAGCGTTCTATATACTCGGGGACTTATTCATACCACTTATCACAAGTGGAGGTAGTACCCGACCGGGACTATCATTGAACTTCACGCTCATACTTTTTGTGCTATGGTCTATTAATGGAAATATTGAAATTTTTCACCTATTGTTGATCGCAACAATTAAATTCCTTTTACATCCCATTAATAAGACCATAGGACAAAACTCATACAACCTATCACCCGCTCGACACGAGCGAACTCCCGATCCTCACATGTGCATCATATGCATACAACATATACATATCATTATGTACGCGTCATCGCGTTCATCACACATCTATGCATCATATGCACTTCGTTATACTTTCACAACCACATACATTCTAGACTTATACGTTGTATGTCAAACACTACATAATACGTGCATACACACAATGTATAACATACATCTCATACAAACATTCATGCACCTCAATGCATTTGACTCAAATGTCACCTAGACTGCCCTAGCGCAATCAATATGCTCTTTGTACACTCTTATCTTATTTGCAGGTACTAGCGCGATGATGAGCCCCCGTGGCACCAACCTACCATGGAACACTTTACAAGACCCGGAAGAGTCCCTTCTCACTTACGGAGTTGGGGGACTAGTATGGGTTTGGCATTCAACAAGGTCGTCACTCATACTTGGCGGCATCATATTTAAACTCTCCAACCAAGAAGCGACTCTTACTAGGGGACTTGGAGGACTTGTTGATATCACTTATATTACATACCGCCAAGCATAAGCAACGACCTCATAGGTGGGCCCCACGACATGGCTAGCCCCGCCTAGGGCATGCATCCCGTAGACCGACACCCGAGCTACGTTGCCATGGTGGAGGTCGGCCGGTATCTTGCCAGGAGGCCACCCTCCCATGCTCTCCAAGAGGCTTCAAGAGAAGCAAATATGTGTATTATTGTCCCACATCGGAAATGTAGAATAGAATGGGACTTCCTTTAGCTATATAAGGAAGTCCTCCCCTTCTTAGAATGGGATGGGATCTATGATCCCCATACTTGTATACTACAAAGGCTACATGGCCTCACTCATATTGAATTCTCTAAGTGGACGTAGCCTTGCCTCAAGGGCAAGGTGAAACACTATACATGCTTGTGTGTCTCTCTCTCTCTCCCCATCATGATCCATAGTTCCCGTTCCGTATTCTCACACAAAAACACACAGAAAAAAAATAATATGTTCTGTTGTCTGATGAAAAGGAAGACCACAGAGAATTGAAAAGCTACAATTATACGACTTGATCAACTAGTACAGCATCTTGGAAAGCCATATGGTTGAAAAAAGACTTTAAGGAGCCATAAAGCAAGAAAGCTATAGTTCAAGAAAATCTCAGACAACAGTTTATTTTAGGATGCAATACTATGAAGCAATGAGACACAATGACTTTAGTAGTTTTCCTATTGTCTCATTCGAAGTCAGTCAATAGTATTCAATTACTTTGCTGATGTACAAGCTCTCTTCAGAGAATAGTTTGTTTACAAAACAATGTTATCTAACTATTCTTTACATGTCACATTCTTCCAGGATCTGCCAACTGAAATTTCTTTGCACAAGAGTTAAGGTAGTAATTTCTGTTGATCTTCTTGGTATTCAGACAACAAACAGGATAGTAGCTGCTGCGTACTAAACTTTATCAAACGATAGTTTCATGGTATTGTCTGATTCACGTATCAGATGACATTGAGATAGACAACAGCAACCCCCTATACCAAACGACAGTGAAAAACTGTCGTCTGATTGAATTATTGGCCTTGTGTTATTACGATTTTTGGAAGTTTCAGAATTAGAGAAGGTTATTATAAAAAAACAATGACGCGGTGCGATCTGGGCCTTTCATTTCTTCATCGCTTGATCTCAGTTGTCAAATTAAAAAAAATAAAATAATAAATTTAGGTATATATACCCAAGATTGGAACAGAAACTCCAATACAATTTAGAACCTCTGATTTGATTTCACAACCGGGCGACGCCATGATCCAACCCGACCCTTGCTTCTCTAGCCACCTCAGGTCGACTGACTGGCGGCCTCTAAACCAATTTGGAGGTGTGGGGCAAGTCGTAGTCTCGGTTTCTTCATCCGGCGGCGAGAGGTGATGAAACGGAGCCTGAAAACTCTGGCTTTTCAGGCGGCTTTTCTTGCAAATTTCGGCGAATCCGGCCGAATTCGAGCGAATGACCATTTTTCTCTATTCACACACCCCCTCTATTTTTCTATTACTTTAATTCAATTTTCTTTTAAAAATTACCCTAACTACCCTTCCTTATAATTATGTTTCTTTTTTGTTTTTTCAATTTGGCAAGTCAATCTTCCTCAAATTCTAAACCTTTATTTTCCCGCAGACACAGAAGACTTCAAAACTCTTTTTGATTCCCTCTCTTCTTTTTCATCAAAAACTTCTCTAGCATAGTCATTCTATCTCTCTAATATGATGCTTTGAAGTTTAATCATGGTAAAACAAGAAACTTTAGACCCATCTTTTAAGAAAATTTTACATTTGATTTGCAATGGAGACATGAAAAAAAAAAGTGAGTTCAGTGATCATTCGAGCCCCTTTGAATCCATTATTTCTGGTAAGATTCTAATTGAAATTATTTGGTGTATTTGAATCCTTGAGCAACTATAGAACTTTACAACAGCCTAATAATGATGGCCTTATGATTATAAACATGATTTGTTATACTATATTATTTTAGTAGAACATAATTTTGTCCCTTCACGAAGATTGCAACTCATTGCATTCAATATTATGTAGAGCATCTCCAAATTTTGTGTACATCAACAGCTGCAGTATGGAAGCTTGTGGCTGAACCGCTGAAGTGGATAAAACGCTGATTCCATATTTTTTTATTTTTTTATTTGAGGATGATGCACCTGGATTAAGAGTCATAAACAAACAAGCATTGAGTTTCGTACTTTGCAAAGTATGAGGACAAACTTTACAATTTGGATTCAGTTGGGTGAAGACTTGGGAAACATATTCTTTGTCTAATAATACAGATCATTTCACTTAATAAACGTATTATTTTTCTTTCATTTATAGGTAAAAAAAATTAATTTATTTTATAATGATGTTTGATTCATGATTGAATTGCCAAATAGAAAAAAGAAAAAGAAACATATTTACACGGGAAGGTAGTTAGGGTAATTTATAAAAAAAAAAATTGAATTAAAGTAACAAAAAATTAGAAGGGGTGTGTGAATAGAGAAAAAATGTGTGTGAATAACACCACCCTTAAACTATTAGAAAAATAGAGAGGGTGTATGAAGAGAGAAAATTGGTGTGTGAATAGCACCACCTTTTTTTTTTTTTTTTTTTTTTTTTTCATTTTCATTTTCTTTTCTTTTTTATTTATCTTCTTACCCATCCCACTTATCGTCTAGTCGTCTTTGCTGGTTTGGCACCGATACGGTCCCTATTGGGCCAACCCACAAATCTTTAGCATATAACCTTGGGCACTAATCATCAGTGTGATGGGACAAAATTCACACTGATCTTTTGATTGGTTGCTCCCAAAATCACAAGAC
Organism: Rosa rugosa; assembly: GCF_958449725.1. Classification (NCBI taxonomy): domain Eukaryota; kingdom Viridiplantae; phylum Streptophyta; class Magnoliopsida; order Rosales; family Rosaceae; genus Rosa; species Rosa rugosa. The sequence goes on along the minus strand of NC_084821.1, from coordinate 33,355,424 downwards.
AATGGCTATGTTGGGGTGGGGGGGGGGGGGGGGGGGCTTTTTAGCTCCCCTGCTTATAAGCAGAAGACCTATAAGTGTTTGGTAAGCCAACTTCTCATCAGCTTTCTCCAGAAGCTGCTGTGGCTTCTGCCCAAAAGCAGAAGCAGCCGGACCCTTGCTTTTAAAAGCCAGAAGCGAGGAAATCACTGTGGCGGGTGTTACTGTAGATTAATGAAATTTTGATAATACCGGTCTCTATCCTCCATTGGTTGAGGCAATTACTTGATTGCCATGAAACCCGTCTTGATAGATGATGCCGCAGCAATCTCTCTCCCTCTGATCACAGACGCCCGGCCCCATCAATCTCTCTCCCTCTGACGCCGCCTCATCTAGCCTTTCATCACGATTTTGGGTTGGAAATCGAAGCCTCACTCAAGCAAGGCTGCTTGGCGATTTGATTCAGGTTAGTTTTTTATCTATTTCAGTTTCAAATTTCTATGATTTTGATGAAGGCCTATGATTTGAGTACTGCCATCATTTGATATCAGTGGGTTGAGTTCGATTTTGTTTAATTTGGTGAATTTTCTGGACCCTTTTCACTTGTGTTGATTGGTGTTGATCCCCATTTGTTTCTACTTCTAGCACAGACACAAAAGACTGTTGTGATGCTTTTAAATGTTTGAGATGTTGATATTCTGCAATTGGTATAGACCCATGTAAGTAGATATTTAAGTTGGAACTGTGATTTTGGAACAGAGGAGTGTTAATTTTGGGAACTGTTGCCTTCTGGTTTTGGATACTGATCTCAACATCATGGTTATGCAACAATTATAGATTGGGATTATACACTCTGTGATGCAAGATTAGATGAAAATTGGAATTTACTCTCTGTTCTCACTCTCTGTACTGGTTGCTTCTTGTTTTTATTTCACTTGATTAGATAGAGTTATAGATTGATGATAATTTACACTCTTGTGTGCTGCAAGATTAGGATTTGCTCCTGCTAGTTACTTTGTTTGTTACTGGTCTTGATGATAATTTACACACTGCTGCAAGATTAGGATTTGCTCCTGCCAGTTGCTTAGTTTGTTATTGGTCATGATTTGCTCAAACCTTAGTTTCTCTGCTACCTTTGCTCCATTTGCAGAACCTGATAGATCAGATGCTCCTAACTGCTTTCTTACGAGATCATGAAACCCATTCTGGTCCCATATCTTTTTTTTTTTTTTTTTTTTTGGATAGAGTTCTGGTCCCATATCTTTTCATGAGCTAGAAGCATATCTTTCCATTCTTTATCCAATTTTTTAGCATGGTCTGTTGGCAGCCAGTGGAATTTTACCTTTTAATATACTAGTCTAACATGTATGTATATGATAATATGAAGAAGCACCCAGAGTATTTTAATAACAATAGTACCCGTAAGGGGTAGACTCCATTTAATACTAATAGTTTTTGTAATATTTGATTCTACAAAAAAATGAATTTTATACTACATATATAAATTCCAGAATGTAAATAGCTATGTAACATGTATGGTTATGCTTGTTCCTTCATTCTGCAGTTCCGTTTTTGCTTGTTCCTTCATTCTGCATTCTTCATTCTCTTCTGTCTATTCCCCCTGTCCACCATCACAGATTCACAGGTCAGGATGTCGTCCATTTTGCTAAAAATATCTGGGACAATATGTTTAAAATACCATTGGGTACCCTTTCCTCAACTCTCTCAAGGAGAAATTTGTTTAAAATGCATTTAATATTTATCTGCTGGCGCTTATTAATATCAGTATGGAAGTTCTGGCAAGTATATGTTAGGAAAGCCTGGTTAAATGAATGACACAGGTTTCAAGCAGGTTGTGTGGAAGTTGAATCCGTTTCTGTATATGTTGCTGTCACTGCACTACTATTTATTGCTCGTTTCTGGTGTTAAAAAGGTTTTCTGGATGTCATCATTCAAGGCAGTGATTAAACTTAGAAATTGATAAAATTATTTTATAGGGAAAGTGATATTCAGAATCTCATCATATATTCATATCTCACTGTTCTGTGGGAACATGTCCATGTGTTTTTCAACTTTTTGGTTACATACTTTGTATAGATAGAGCATCTCTATATGCTTGTATTCCTTTCAAATATGCTTCCTGGTTTGAAGAATGTGGATACGGCATCCTTTCACATGTTACAGTTTTTACTCTGTCTGCACTTTGGAGATGACAAATGGATAATATCAATGGAGCTCCATCGCATAATTTTGTAACATATTTTGTCTGGATAAGTGGTTTAAAGAGATACATGGGTATGCTTGTTGCCATCCCCTGCTTTTATTTTTCATCATTATCCTTCATTTTCCGTTGTTTTATACTAAAAGTCTCTTGGTCTCTTTTCCTACTGGATAAGTGACCTTGGAGTTCTTGGAACTGGAATACCAATAGGAAAACTTGATATGTATGTTGCTGCAGCTGGTATTAATTCAGAGTCATTGGGAGATCAAGCGGAATACCAAGCAACGCAGCAAGTTATATTATCATTCATCATGCAAAACTTAGCTAGGAAATTTGAAAATTGAAATGTATAAATGCAATAATTATGTTCCTTAAATTCAGTATTTGATAAATTGATGTATCACACAAGGCTTTTTGGTACAAATATTGATCATGGTTTGCATTCAATTTGATTTCCAATTGATTATTATTGTGCATTAGGTAAAATGAACGAAAAAACTAGAATTTGGTTATCTAATATTAATCATATGGTCACTATGATTTATAAAAATTAAAAGTTAACAAAAATTTATCACGCCATAATAAAGATTAAAATGATAATAAGAGCATTTGAACAACATTGTATTACCAAACAATCAAGGCAAAATAATCTCTTATGTCCAATTTGGTCATTTCACAAACAAAAAGCACAAGCCAGTTTGAGTTTACCAAATACTCAAGGTTCGAAAAATCGCTAGGCGCTAGTCGGGCGGTGGGCTGGGGAGGAGCGCCCAGGCGGCTAGGCGGGTGCCTAGGCGGCGCCTAGGCGGTTTTGTATTTTTTTATTTTTATTTAATTTTTATAGCTTTTATTTATGTAATTAAAAATATATAAATTTATAAAGACTCAAAGAGTAATAAAATTGCACCTAAAAATCTAGAATATTCAAATTTTAAGAGAGTCCTAAATAAGCATACATAAAGATTAAAGACTAAAGTGATAAAATTGCACCTAGAATGTTCAAATTTTAAGAGAGTCCTAAATAAACATCCATAAAGATTAAATACTAAAGTGATAAAATTGCACCTAGAATGTTCAAATTTTAAGAGAGTCCTAAATAAGCATACATAAAGAGTTAAAGACACATATGCACAAAACAATTGCAAGCCTAAATGGCTAAATCTCTAACTCTTCCTCTCCATATCCATCCAAGACTCCTTCGGTATCGGACTCAAACTCAACATCCTCTTCTTCTCCCTCCTCTTCCGTGTCCTCATCCGATACAAAATCTTCATCATGAAGCTCTCTTACCTCTACATTTCTAGAACTTCTCCTAAGCCCACTATCCACTCCCGAGGACTCTCCCTCCATTTCACTAATAATATCCGAGTCATCTTCTTCATCACCACCATCCACAATCCACCCTTGAGCCTTGCTAGCTTCATTACCAAGTAGCACATCTACACCCAACTCTTGAGCCCTTCTCTTTTTGTAGATAATCTTGGCATTGAATTGGACATAGACTAAATTATTCAATCTTGAAGCATCTAGTCTATTCCTTTTCTTTGTATGGATCTACATAAAAAAAAATTATATATATTGATAAGTTAGTAACAAATCAACCATTATGAGAGAGTATTCTTCTAGGCATTTGAGAGAAAACACTTACTCCCTCAAAAGTACTCCAATTCCTCTCGCACCCGGATGAACTTGTAGTTAAAGAGAGTATTCTTCTAGCCATTTTTTGCAATTTGGGTGTTGCATTTCCATAATTGGACCACCATCCAACTACATATGCACAAAGCCACAAACAAAACAATAACAATAAGTAAACAAAATAAATATCATGAGTTAAACAAAATAAATATCATGCCTTGTAATTTTCACAAAATAATGAAATAGTCTTAGTTTCTTACCCGGATCATACTTGTCATCATTCTTTGCACATCCCAACTTAGCTAATGCTCTTCCAAATCCTCCCCCTTTGCTCTTATACAACAACAATTCTTCATTTGTCACCACACTTTGGGTCTCAAGGTCATCGGGAAAGAACTTCTCCACACAAATAAAGAACCCTTCCATGACAACATGATCATATTGAATGTTTTCATCCTTGTAGAAGTAATAGGGGTTCAAGAGGTAAGCCACCAAATGTAATGGACTATCAAGACGACCACGGCCTTTCTCATCAATAATCTCTATAATTGGCCGATAATTGGCCTCTTGATGTTTGAATGCCTCCTTAATGTCTTCCTTTGCCTTGAGTAATTCTCCATACAAAAAGCCCATTGATGGCTTTTTATCCTCATCCACAAGGCGAAGCACCTTAAACAAAGGAGCAAACACTTTCAAGCAAAGTGTTACCCCATTCCAAAAAGAGGTGCTCAATACGGTATTATATGCCGCTTTCCCCTTGGCACTCTTAGAATGTTTGCAAGCGGTCCAATCATCACAAGCAACCATACACCTCAACTCACTCTTCTTCTCCATCAAGCTTTGCAAAGTTAGGAAGGAAGTGGCAAATCTAGTGACTCCCGGCCTCACTATGTCTCTTTTCTTTGTATGCTTCCTCATCAAAGCCAATGTCTTGTGATGTGCATAGATAAAGATAGTGAATAGCTTTGCCTTCTCAATCACTCCTTTGAATCTTGGTTGGTTACCAATCCCTTGAAGCATGAGATTCAATGTATGAGTGGCACATGAAGTCCAAAATATATTTGGCCTCTTTATCTTCAACAAATTCCCCGCCGCCATATTGTTAGTAGCATTATCCGTCACTACTTGAACTACATTTTGTGCCCCAACTTCTTCAATGCATTTGTCAACATATTCAAAGATATAGGCCCCGGTGTGTGATTGATCCGAATCTTCCCTTGAAGAAAGAAAAGTAGTGCCTTCCTTGCAATTGACACACAAGTTCATAATGCTTCTTCTTTTTCGGTCACTCCAAGCATCGGTCATAATGGAACAACCATTCTTTGCCCACTCTTCTTCATGCTTCTTGAGTGAATTTTTAGTCCTCTCAACTTCTTCCTTCAACAATGGCTCTCTTAGTTGGTATTGAGTTGGAGGTCGGTAACCCGGGCCAAATTGACCAACCGCTTCTACAAATCTTTTGAAGCTATCATTATCAATGGCATGAAATGGAATGCCGGCTTCATACACCCACCTAGCCAACCATTGATGCACATTATGTGTTCTTTCCTTCCAAATGGCATCATTAATGTTTTGTTGACGCATCTTCTTGCTTCCATCAATTGAAGAATCGGGAGTGATTGAAGATGCAAACTTGTCTATAGGCCCAAGAAAGTGCGGCCTTTTTCTTGACAAACTTGGCCCTTCAATTTCTACATCTTCTACATCATGTGATTGAGAAACTTCAACTTCTTCCCTCACTTCCTTCTCATGCATATCCTTTTGCTTTCTCTTAATTTTTGCTCCCTCTATTGCGGCTATACATTTGGCTTTATCGGCATCCGTAGAATTCTTGCATGAGGAAACATTCCCCTTGATGTTGGCAATGTGTTGCTTCATTCTATGTATTCCACCACTAATTACCTTCCCACACAACTTACACTTCAACTTATCTAAGTTGTGTGGATCCGCCAACACCGCAAAGTCCCATCCAACATCGTTTGACCCACGCCTCAATGATCTATCCGCTTCATTAGTAGCATTAGTAGCATTAGATCCTCCGGAAGATGCCATCAAGGAAGCCCTATTAATAAACAAACAATGATTTGACAATAGTGGCACTGTGGCAGAATGTATAATTGTACATGCATTAACTAATTTAACTCATTAATTCATTATATATTTATATGCATTAAGCCATTAACTAATTGTCTAATTTAACTATTTAAGTCATTATAATTTAACTCAATGATACAACAGAAACATTGAGATTATGAATTTCCAAAACAACAAGCCTACTGCCTACAAGGCCACAACAGAAACATCCAGATTATCAATTTCTAAAACAAATGCATTATCAATTTTCACTTTCCCAGCAAGGCAGCAACAAGAAGAAGATTATCACTTTCGCAACAACTTAACTCAACAAGAAGTCAAGAACATTATCAATTCCAGGCTCCAGCAACAAGAACAATAGCATTATCAATTTCGGAATTTCCAGCAACAAGCCAACAACTCAACGTCTCAACAAGATGATTATCACTTATTCACTTTCCACTTCCAGCAACAACTTAACTCAACAACAAGATTATCAATTCCAGCAACAAGAACAATAATATTATCAATTTCGGAATTTCCATTTTCCAGTAACAAGCCAACAACTCAACAAGAACAAAGATTATCAATCCCCATACAAAAATATTATCAATTTCTCAGAACTTACCGTGGAGAAGCTGGAAAATGGAGGAGCGGAGGGGCGAAGAAGCTGCCGGTTGAGATGGTGGAGGAAGAGTCGATACTGGAGCGGAGGGGCGAAGAAGATTCCGATTTGGTTTCAGAGCTCAGCCGCGCGTAGAGCCGCAGAGAAAAGAGAGAGCGACGAAGAAGCTGACGGTTCCGAACTTCCGATGATCCGATCTGGTTCCGATAATCCGATCTGGTTCCAGAGTGAGCCGCGCGCAGAGAGAAAGAGAGAGCGACAAAGAGAGAGAGAGCGACAGCACGGAGGAGAGGCTCACCAGCGACGGAGAAGAGATCGAGCACGGAGGAGACTGAGCTAGATTTGCTGCGTTTTGGATTTTTGGCCTTTGGGACGAACTAACCCTATTTTTTGCGGCGTTTAGGCCTTTGGACGAACTGACCCTATGAGTTTGGGTCTTTAGGTCGATATCTCACGAATTAAAAAAAAAAAAAAAAAAAAGAAACGCCCGGCGCCCGCCCAGCCGCCCAGCCCGCCTAGGCGCCCGCCTAACTCACATCCGCCCAGAAGCTCCGATTTGCCATTCCTCGAGGCGGAGAGGCGCCGCCTAGGCGGGCTGGGCGGCCGCGTTTTAGAACATTGCAAATACTTTGACACTGTTTTTGTCACTGACAGCACTTATAAAAAGCCAGTTTACCAAACACTCAGCTGCTTATTCTCAGAAATAAGCAAAAGCCAGCTTTTCTGAGAAGCACAGCCATACCAAACATAGCCAATACCATTCCATCCCTTTTGACACCATTAACAGTGCAATAGAGATTAAACAAGTGATATGTTTTACTGTTCATAATACACACTGATGATTAGTGGAAGGGAAAAAAAAAACCACCAATTTTTCAGATCAGTGTAATACTATTCACTACTGGCACTAATAGATGTGTAGTGGCTAATGATGGGGTGCTAATGGGGAAATTTGTAGTAGTGGCACCGGCTGCATTGATTCAAATGAAACAATGTCATAGTTCATTAGGACTCCTTTAACAGATATCTTGTAGGTAACTTCTGAATAATCGTTACAAGTTATTATTTAATATAATTTCCATTCAAATAAAACTAATGTTTAATAAACAAATATTTAAATTTCTAACAATAAGCACACCAAACATAACACGTACGCCTTAATTTCCAATACATGCAGTCATATCAAGCAATAATTGCAGGTTTTTTCAGCTGGAATTTTCAGTAATGAACCGTTTGACAATTAGCATGAGTTCTTTTGCAGCTTCCGAATTAGGATCAATAGTGAAGAAGCCATGCTGCTTTCCTTCAAATTCGACATACTCAATCTTGTTCCCCCAAGCTTTTAGCCTTTTTGCATAGTCCTCAGCTCTATCTTTTAAGAGATCACTTCCCCCAACTACCACTAAGATTGGATCAAAGGGCACTTCTTCAAGGCTCCGGCTATATGGCCCGAACGGGTTCACAAGTGGGTGATCAGTATTCTCTCCGATTGGTATCGATAGCCTCCAAAACCTGCGCAAATTTATGTCACACATACTCGTTCAGAATTCCAGATCATATATATTATATTTTACAAAGAAAAAGGAAAAACAAGAATGGAATTCTCGATTATAAGACATATGTTTTTTCTTTGCGTTTTACATTTACTGTTATTAATATATATATGGAGGTTTTTTAGTGTTTGATTGCCTATGTAGTATACTAATGAATTTAACACATTATTTCAACCAAAATCAAGTAGTAGTATACTAATATCAATTATCAAAGACCAGAAAATGAGGGGGATGTTAAAACCTGTCAATCAGCTCCCAATTGAGGAATGCTTCTTTGGATCCTTCAGCTTCTGACTTACTCAGAACGGTTCCACCAAAGAAAGGAGCCAAAAAAACATAACCCTTGACCTGAACCGGAGCCAGCTCAGGTGAACCGGCCCCCATTTGAACCGCCAAATTGTGAGCAATGTTGCCGCCAGCCGAGTCACCAGAAATGAAGACGTTGCCAAAGTCAGCCACGTCAGTCAGCCACATGTCGGGCTCCTCCGACACGGCTTGGGCTTGGAGCCACTTGACGGCCGTGAAGCCGTCGTCAATAGCAGCCGGGAGCCGGTGTTCGGGAGCCAGCCGATAGTCCGGAGAGACTATGACGGCTTGGAGGCTCAGAGCGAGCTGGAAGCAGTAGTTTTGGCAGTTGGGCCAGGCGCGTGAGCCGATGCAGAAGCCGCCGCCGTGGATGTAGTAGAATATTGGTAGCTTGGAGTTTGCAGCCGCCGGCTTGTAGAGGCGGAGCTGAAGCTGGTGAGTGTGGTCGAAAACTACGTCCTTCCACGCGACGGAGCCGTCGTCGTGGACAGGGACGTCGAAGCTTGGCTTGGGGGAACGGACGATGGAGCCGTCGCTGTAGACGCGAAGAACGCCCCGGCATTCTTCGTAGGGTAAAGTAGTTTCAGCAGTGTTCGACATATATATGTATATATGAGATCGATGTTAGGTTTGGACTTTGGAGGTTTGGATATTTGGATCAGGTAGCAAATTAAGCTTAATTGGTTGCAGTGTGATAAGTTGTGATGGTGCTGGTGATATATATAGTGACATATGGAATAGACGGAGTAGGTGGGTGTTTGGCTATTTGCATGTAGGTTTTGTCGTTATGAATGGATAGATTATGAGGTTGTTAGCAGTGTTTTAGTGGCTCGTCCTGTGTTTTTGTCACAATATGGTTGTATTGTCTATTGATAATGGTCTATATAAAAGTATGCATATGTAAAACGCTCTATGTATATTACAACCTGCTGGTACTAACGTGCATCTTAAAGAAATATAGATCTTGATCTACGTTTTTTTTATAAGGGTGCGTCTATTTCCATCCTTCTAAATACTTTGTTCAGCCTATAACAAAAAAATTTATTTAAAATTCTAAAATTGTCCTTAAACAACAATTATTAACAGAAAACAATGAAAATGAGAAATCAATTTTGTTTTAATTAAAACTTTACCCAACAGACTTCCTAATTATGAATTATCATAACAGCTTTCTATACCAAAATAAAATAATTATCATCTTAGCTTCTTCATCGCTAGCTGACCAAACAAATAATTAGACGAAATTTTCAAGCTATAGCAACAAGTGAAAAGCATTGTTGGTTAATATTATTTTGTTCTGCTTCATGTGACTCGTGTTTGATTCTATGTCATAGTAGTTGATGAAGGGAGAAAATAGAGAAGAGGAAAAAAAAAAGAATAAAAAGAAACTAGAAGGCATGAGGTTGATGGTGTGCTAATTTTTTTTTTCTTTTTCCTTTTCCAATTTCACATTTTCAATGGTAATATCATTTTTTCTTTTTAAAATTATTTGAGGGTGAAATTGGAAATTTCATGATAAAAATTTAATTGTAGGGTGAATAAAACATTTGGTAGAGTGGAAATAGCCTCACCTTTTTATAATTGTTTGTTTAGAGATAAATCTTTCTTCCTGAAATGCCCTAACTTTTGGTTCTTATTTTTTACTCTGTGTCTTCTCCTCACTTCAGCCATGTCTTTTCTGCATCTTCATCATTTCTATCCCATATCTGCTTCTTCTCCTCATACCTTCATGGCTTTATTATTCCATCCCCAGTTCATGCATCTACCATATATAATCCCCAAATTAGTAGTTAAGAGCCATCCAAGCTTAGGGACAGTTCAGGACCAAGCCTCTGATAATGGTTTACAACTCAATGATCAACCTAGCAAATTAACCATATCTACCAGAGGCCCAAATCAAAGAGAGGATCATTTAATTACATTAATCACGTACACAAGTATTCAACACTAAAGCTTCCTCGAATGTACTTTCAGCTTAATTTTGAAATGATACAAGTGATATGGTCATACAATATTTCTTGAACGGACGAATGGTAGTCAGCTGAAGAGAATGAGACAAGTTATAGTATTGTGATGTTTATCATACACTCATTTTACATTTATTTGAACAAAAATTACAATTTATATGGATCAAAATTACAACATTCAGAACAAAGTTACCATATTCGTGTACACTATTTACATATAATTAAAACAAAATTACAACATTGACAACAAATTTGTTCAAAAACTTGTAACAATGTTGTAGGTGGTATAATTACCATTAATAGAACTAAGATTACACAAAATGTGACTCAAGTTACTATTTTGACAACAAATTTGTTGTCACATTTATAAATGTGTGTATGATATACGAGTATGTATTATAGAATTTTCCGTCAGCTGAATACCCAGGTGACCAGTACTTCAGCTCTAGCGAAGAAATTGCAGCAGTATGGTCATACCGGCAATTACGCTAGCATCCTTAGTGGGTTGACGTTGAAAAACATTGAAGTATGCTGGACAGTTGCAACAACATTTTTTATAACCGATCCAATGTAAGCTTCTGCTATTTCACGCATCTTAATTAGAACCATTGAAGAGATCTCCTCACCGGTAAACTTTTTCTCTACATTCTTGTAATTGACCACAATCATGGGTCTGTTCCCAACACCACAAATTTTGAAAAACCATAACTTCATGTCACTTATAATAGAGGCATCACTGAATCTCCTACCGATTAACCGCTTTGCATCTAAAATAGTTTAAAGAGAAAGTATTAGAAATTATCTAATATCAAAATTATCTGTGAATAAAGCAATTATAGCTTACTAAATTGTCAATGGACAAAGTAAAAGTATTTGTAAACAGAGGAATTCTACAAAACAACATTTATGCGCGTCTAAACTAATGCTGCAAATGGATATATGTAACTGGATAAAATAAGGTCAGGTATTCGAACAAGAGTAGAACAAGAACAGTAAGTGTTTGAGCCCAGAAGTATTTTTGGCAATATCCTTTAAGAGGATTCAGCATAGCGGGCCGATACCTGCGGCCCAAAAATAAGTCTACTTGGGTTTGGGCTATAGCTTCGCCCATTCAACAGTCCATAAAGAAAACGAGCCCATAGGATTTGAGTAGCAGAGACCGATTAGGAATCTTCAATCAATAATCCTTATATGGCAAGGAACCGTCGAAACCCTGGGTATAAATACAGGTTTCAAGGACAGAAAACAACACACAACTCTTCAATCAACTAATCGCACAGATTATCAAACCCTCTCCGGAGCAACCTTCAACCTAGTTGAAACCAGCGAAGCAAGGGTAACGTCCTTGCAACCCAGTGAAGCTAAAGTCATGCTTTAGCAAAACCCGTGCTTTCTCCTACTTCCAGGTGATTGCTCTGCTTAGTCTACAACACTATGTATCGACTCAGTGACGCAAGAGATCACACCACAAGTCCTTATCCGTAAGGCAAGAAGTTCTTTTCAGAAAGGCAGAGAAAAGAACCCGGTGACAAGGTTGGTGTTCTCCTCGTCCACAACGTTTGATTCAAAAGTCAGGTCAAGGGACGCCCCGACGACTACACCGCACAGAAGTCAGGTCAACCGGTCGCACAGAAAAGCAAGACCCTGAAAATCTGTGAAGGTACTCTTCCTGATCCTGTCGTGTTTGCCCAATATGACAGCGATGGAAAGGAGAACACTTATCAGGAACTCCCAGAGAACTATTATGGCATTGACCAGGCCGGAAACCCGGTCAGAATTATGGCCTTGGCGAAGGATCTGTCTACGCCAACTCCTACTCTTCAGCAGTCGCACATCCCCCATATCGTCCGCCTGGGAGAAGGGACAGCGGCTGCTAGTCAACCTGCGCCTACTTTGCAGACTAACCGCCAGAATGTGGCAACGCTTCCTCCTCCTGGACCAGACTATGTAAGACGTGAAGAGGTAGAAGAGATGATCAGATTGGCGAATCCGAGGGCCAATCTTGATGAGATATATGAAGGACCCTTTCCGCCGCATATAATGCTCGCACCTTTTCCCAGAGGCTACAAAAATATCATATTCTCTACCTTTTCAGGAGAGGATATAGAGAATGTGGCGACTCACTTGGCCAGGTTCAAAGTACAATGCGGCCAGTATCAAAACGATGACAGTCTCAAGTGCAAGATCTTTGGCACTTCTCTATCAGGAGCCACTTTCACCTGGTTCTCTAAGCTCAGGCCAGGGTCAGTAGCCAACTGGCCCGTGATGGAAAATCTTTTCCGGGAAACCTTCGGAGATATACAGCCTGAAGTTGACTTGGCCTCTCTTACCCAGATGGCTCAGCAGCCTACTAAGTCTACTGTTGCTTATCTTCAACGATTCCAAATCCAAAAGGCTAAGCTGAACATGATACTGCCAGAAAAAGAATTGGTTAAGTTGGCAATCAAGGGCTTGAAGCCACGCCAACGAAAGAAGCAACATGGCAGTATGTTCAAGTCCATGGGAGAGATGATCACAGAGGTAGGCATCTTTGAGCACCTCCACAGGGAAACGGATGCTATGAAGAATGCATCCAAGGGAACATATGTTCCTGGGAAGCACCAGACAGTGGCTGCTCTAAACTATCAACCAACCACATATGATCCCTATTATCAGGGCGAAAAGGTGTTTCTGGAGGAAGATGAAGAGGATGAGAACGACGTTTCTGTCTTTGAGCTAACTGGTAGGAAGATTTCTACTCTGAAACAGTTGAAGTTGTCCAAAGAACCAGTCAAACTTAAGTCTGTGGCTTTCACCAAACCTGAATTCGCGACCTATATATATGATGCGAACAAAGCGCATGAAATTTTAGATGAGATGATAGCAGTGAAGATGGTGAAGACTGATTTTGAGCCCTTCCCCAGATCAGAGCAGCTAAAAGGAAAGAAGTATTGTAAGTTTCACAATCTGTGGAACCATAACACAGCTGAATGTGTCAAGCTGAAGAACCAAATCCAGGTTTGGCTAAATAATGGGAGTCTCAAGTTGAATCCCCGGCCACTGCGGCTGCATTAGTAGATCTGAACCCTTTCCCTAATATAGGGGTGAACATGGTTGATGTGGCTTGGAATAAAAATGGCCAACAGAAGCCAACTCTCGACTTGATTAATGAGGGCAAAAAGGATGAAGAGGAAGAGGCACCAACGAAGAAGAAACTTAAGCCCGTCAGTGAAGCCTCACTAGTTGTCCTGTGCTCACGGCGCAAAGAGGAGTGTGGCATCCAAGTGTCACACGAAGAGGTCGAGCAAACATTTCACTTTGGCTCTTTCCCGCCGATCAAGTGGACTTCGCCCTCGCGAAACTTTCAGCCTTCCAGCCCCAGAGCAAGAAATAAAGCTGAGGCTCCGTCATCTCTAAAAGATTACAACCTGTTCAGGAAGTTGAGAGCAACGGCAGAGGAAAAGAAACAAGGTGAGAAGGAGAAGGGCAAAGGTGAGCGCAAGCATATCCTGACTAAGCCATACATCCCACCTGCCTCAACCTCCGCCATCAAGGAAGGAAAGTGGTACTCCAGAGAGAAAGGTAAGGCTGTAGAGATCAGCCCCTCCAAAAAGAGAATGCTACAGCGCAGGTTTGGAGAAGCCAAGCGAACATTAGAGGCTTTGGATCAAGGCCTAGTTAAGCCCTCGCAATTGGTTAAATCTCTAGAGCAGTACCAGAAAGAGATGGAGGCGTTGGCCATCAAGCCTAAAGTGGCTCCCCGTAGTTTCCAGAAACAGGCGAGTTCAGCGTCTGGTGCTCCCAAGCCTAGTGTCTTCTGCAGGATTACCAAAGAAAAGACGCCGCCACCTACAAGGAAAGAAAACTCACCAACCAAGAGACCCAGCGTCAGGCGCAAGCTGTTTCGCGAAGAGCCCGAAGCAAAACCCTCAGTGTTTGAGAGACTGGGGGGCAAAGGACATAGCACGGAGAGCTTGCAATGGAGACCTAAGAAGATTCAGAGTATAGGGTTGCAGCTTCAGAAGATGCTCCAGAAGAGAAGCAGAAGCAGGACCCACCAAAGCAGGCTCCCGTTCTCCAGGAACAAAAACAAGATCAGAAGTTAGTCCCCGCAGAGGAGTCAGTGGTCGCGTTCGTCGCTAAGCAGTTCAACACAGAAATCCCCGCTGATCAGCCCAATCTCAATCTTGACGACGATATGGACGGGACAGACGCAGTGGACACCACTTGCAACATGGTCTACGTATTACCCGCTAAGTATGCTTTGCCGGTCGTGGCGCAGGAATGTGTAGAAGCTGAAGAAGTCGGCGAACAGCCGCTGCAGATCACCTCAGTAGCCACGACCCCAGTGGAAGAAGCAGTGTTCCTAGAAACTGAGGACGCTAACAGGAAAGGCTTCTTCATGAGTTTCACAAGACCAACACCTGCCATAGTACAGCACATGAGACCTTTATACATCACGGCAGAGGTTAATGGCTTCAAGGTCAGCAAGATCATGGTTGATACAGGGGCAGTTGTGAACGTCATTACTATAAGGACCATGCATCTGCTAGGAATCAAGAAGGAGAAAATCCAGTCCACCTCCCTTACGCTCAAGAACTTTGCAAGCACTGTAACTAAAACTTTGGGCTTGCTTTTCTTGCAAATCAAGGTTGGCCCTGCTGAAGGCGTTTATACTTACTTTGTAACGGATTGTTATGCAGCCTACAACGCCATTCTGGGCAGAGACTAGATTCATCGGAGCTATTGTGTTCCGTCTACTCTTCACCAAGAACTGATCATGTGGAACAGGGTTATGGATAAGGCAGAAGTAATCAATGCGGATCCTCGACCTTTCGCTGTCTCCGCCAATTATGTAGATGCCAGGTACTAATTGGAGCCAATCACTCCATTGCAAGTCAGTGGCATTGACAATAAAGGCCGCCCCACAGGGGTGACGGCCGCCGAATTGGCACAGAATGGGCTCACGCTCGCGAAGGAAGACCTGGAAAGGCCTGGCCACGCTGTGCCACAATCTCAGATTAATTAATGGATTACGACCTTCCAGAGGAAGGGGTAGAGGGCTTCCACTCTTTGTATAATAGATTATCTTCATACTTGGTGGAGAAAGTGGCCTATGATCGAGTCGCGACATTGGAATGCGTTAACGAAGAGTTCTCTGACCATGAGGAGGAAGAGGAGGAAATTCAACTCGCATCGGCCGCATTAGACGACACCTTTCCAAAGGTTAGGGACCCCATCGAGAAAGTCAATTTTGGAACTACCGCTGAGCCCATGGAAGTGGCTATTAGAGCGAACTTAGAGCCTTGCGAGAAACAGAGGCTCATTGACTTGTTGCAAGAATACAAGGATTGTTTCGTGGAAAAATACGAAGATATGCCGGGCCTATCACCCGACTTGGTTTGCCACCAGCTATCAACGTTGCCTGACAGGAGGCCCATAAAGCAAGAGCCGCGACGAATGAACTCGGAGACTCAAGTCTTGGTCAAAGAGGAGGTTGAGAAGATGCGCAAGTCGGGAATTATCAGGGTGGCCAAGTATAATCAGTGACTATCCAACATAGTGCCTATTCGCAAGAAGAATGGCAAAATGAGGGTATGTGTGGACTACAGAGACCTCAATACCGCTACCCCTAAAGACGTCTACCCCATGTTGGTTGAGGATATGTTGGTGGACGCGGTAGCAAGGTACGAGCTGTTATCTTTTATGGATGGGACAACAGGCTATCACCAAATCCTGGTAGCGGAAGAGGACATGCATAAGACTGCGTTCTGCTGTCCTGGCTTCGCGGGAGTTTTTGAGTATGTGGTTATGCCCTTTGGTCTAAAGAATGCAGGGGCCACATACCAGCGAGCCATGAACCTAATCTTCTATGACATTCTGGGGAAGATTCTAGAGGTTTACATAAACGACGTAATCGTTAAGTCCAAAAAGCAAGGAGACCACATTGCGGACCTGAAAAAGGTCTTTGAACGCATGCGTCTACACAAATTGAAGATGAATCCGGCTAAATGCGTGTTTGGAGTCCAAGCTGGCGACTTTCTGGGTTTCATCGTTCATCAAAAGGGTATTGAAGTACCTGAGGATAAGGCAAATGCGGTCATCAATGCGTCTCCCCCGCGAACAAAGAAGGAGCTGCAAAGGCTGTTGGGCAAGATCAATTTCTTACAACGGTTCATCTCTAATTCCGCCAGCAAGATTTAGCCTTTCTCTCCACTATTGAAACTACAAGGGCAAAACGAGTTTGTTTGGGAGCCCAAGCATCAAGAGGCCTTCGACAGAATCAAGGCCTACCTCGCGAGTCCACCAGTGCTCGTTCCTCCCAAACCCGATTTCCCGCTCAAGCTTTATATTTCTGCGGCTAAGGCTTCCATTGGGAGCCTACTCGTGCAAGATGATGAAGAAGGAATTGAACATGCTATCTTCTACCTCAGCAGAATACTTACCGATTGCGAGATGAGGTACACCCCAATAGAGAAGCTTTGTTTGACGCTATACTTTTCAGTATGCAAGTTGCGACACTATATGCTATCCTTTACTACGTGCATTATAGCTCAGACTGATTTGGTCAAATATATGCTTTTGCGGCCTATTCTCAGAGGCCGCATTGGCAAGTGGGTACTGGGTCTGTTGAAATTTTCCCTGCAGTATGTTCCCCAGAAAGCGGTTAAGGGCCAAGCCATCGCCGACTTCCTGGCACACCACCCCATGTTGGAGGTCCTAGCAGTGCATGATTTAGAGGTCGCAGTAGAGACGATCGATCGACCGGACTTGGTTTGTTTACCTGAATACGGCGCGCTACACCAAGCCACGGTTTCACTTCAGCCCTGGGTACTATATTTTAATGGTTCTAGAACAGACACAATGGTTGGGGTCGACTTTGTTCTGGAAAATCCGGTTGGAAACCGTTTTTCATACTCCTTCCAGTTAGAATTTCGATGCACCAACAACTAAGCTGAATATGAGGCCCTCATTATAGGCCTAGAAGTGTTACTAGAGTTGGGAGTTCGGGATGTGCAGGTTCTAGGAGACTCACTGCTGGTCATCAACCAACTTCGCGAAAAGTTCAGGTGCACGAGTTTCTTGCTTGCCCCATATAGGGATCGCACACTTGAACTGCTTGCCCAATTTCATGACGTGGACCTAGAACATATTCCTCATGAGTGCAATTTTGCTGGCAACGAGCTAGCTCAGCTGGCTACCGGCATAACCTTAAAATATGGTGTTCGCGAGAGGATTTTGAAGGTAGAGCGGCGAACCTTACCTTCATGGCTCGCTAGGGTTGACCCACCAGACAAACCCACGGTGGCTGCCTTGGATCCTATCGATGTGGACTGGCATATCCCTTTGATAGAATATCTCAAACACCCTGATCCTTCCACGGATAAGAAGATTCGTTTCCTCACACTTAATTATTTTCTCAGGAATGATGAGTTATGGTGGCGCGGAGAGGATGACATAGACTTCAGATGTGTTTATGGTCGCGAAGCAAAGCGCCTAATGAGATAAGCGCATGCAAGCGTATATGGGGCTCACCAAGCGGGCCAAAGATGCGTTGACTCATCAGGAGACATGGTTATTATTGGCCAAGCATCTTGAAGGACTGCATAACATTCGCGAAAGGTTGCCAGGATTGCCAGGCACATGGGCCAGTCCAGAATATTCCAAATATCCCTATGCAGCCTATCATTAAGCCCTGGCTTGCGCGAGGCTGGGCACTGGACTTGATTAGAATGATTCACCCTCACTCCTCTCTTCAACACAAGTTCATCATCATCGCCACTGACTTCTTCACCAAATGGGTAGAGGCTGAGCCTTTAAAAGAGGCTTCTAGCGCCACCATCCAGCAATTTATCTTTCATCACATTGTTTGCAGGTTTAGCATCCCGGAGGTTTTAGTTTCTGATAGGGGGGCAGCGTTCATGGGTGGTGAAGTCGAAAAGCTCGTGAATGACTTGGGCATACAATTCATTCATTCAACTCCCTATTATGCTCAGTCTAATGGTCAAGCGGAGGCCAGTAACAAAATTGTCATCACTCTCCTCAAGAAGATGCTCGCAGAGAATCCTCGCCAGTGGCATGAAACTCTGTATGAGATTCTTTGGGCCTATTGCACATCCAAGCGCAATCCTACAGCCACGACGCCTTACGCTCTCATGTTTAGCCATGATGCTGTCTTGCCCTTAGAAATCAATGTTCAATCTTTGCGGGTACAAGAGCAGCGTCATCTGATTGGTAAAGATTATGTTCAGGCCATGTGGTAAGAACACGAAGACCTTAACGAACAATGCCTGGAAGCTTTGGACAGTTTAGTGATGGAAAAGCAGAGAGTCGCTCGCGCCTACGACAAGCGTACGCGAGGCCACTGCTACAAGGAGGGTGAACTGGTCTGGAAGGCGGTTCTTCCGCTAGGTGAGAAGTTGGAAGGCCGAGGCAAATGGACGCCGCGATGGGAAGGCCCATTTGTTATCCACAAAGTCTTGGAAAAGCAGGCTTTCCACCTTAAAGATTTGGACGGTGACATTCACCGAAATCCTATCAATGGCAGATACTTAAAGAAATACTACCCAAGTGTTTGAGAGTTCGAAGGCCCACCAAATGCTTCATCCCCAGGAACAGGGGGCACACATAGTCTTCCTCTGCTAGCGTCCTTATCTTCGCAAGGGCCTATTCAAGAGGCCCCACTCTAATGTACTCGCTTCGCCTAGCAAGACTAGGGGGTCAACACTCTATATATTTTGGGCTCTGTTCTCGTGGCCCTCAGCATTTTTGTATGCGTTTCAGCAAATATTTCAAATTTAGAAAATTTATTTTGTTTGAACTTTTTCCCACATTTTTGACAATTTAGTGTTGAAAGCAATGTAACAAAGCCTATACTAGAGGCTTCATAATATGCAGTAGAAGATTAGAAGTAACAATATCATTGTATTCATAATTAAAGTGGCTTTTCGGTCAAAAGCAATACAGTACATTTGAGAGATTACAAGGCCAAAATTGGCTAAAATGTAAACTTTCAAGTCTTCTGGATCTTCTTTCAAGAGGGACTCAACATCGGCTTGGCTCTACACCCTCTTAAACCTTAGCAGCCGCAATCATCTGTACTCAAAGGATGGGAAGGGACGCGCTCAAGTTCATCCCAATCCTTCCAGTTGTCCATCCTTCAGGCCAAAGGCCTTGTTATGTACAGACATCAGAGGATGAGCGAAGCCAAGTTGGCCAGTTCATCTCAGGGGCAAAACGAAAGTTCGTTTTGTTAAGCCCAGGAGGTGGGGCACCGAAGAAGAGCGGTTGACCTCAGGAGGTCTTCCACATTCCTCCAGCATGCTCCACGTGAGGGAACCTTAAGAGGATGAACCCTTAGGGGTAGATTTCCCACGCTAGGAGCTCCGCTTGTTCTTCAACCCATCCTGAAGCCTAGGATGTTCCATCCAGGCTTTCAGAAGCCAAAGACATGCGGCGGCCTGAGATTAAGCCATAAGGTGTACCTCAGGCTTGAGATTTCGCCATAAGGCCTAGGATCTAGAGGCTAAGGGTGAGATCATGGGGATAAGATTTCTGGAGAAGAAGAAAGATGAGAAGGGCTTCCAAAGCCATTTCTGGGTAAGCCATGGTTCTGATCTTCTCATCCCCAAAGTACAAGTATTTATAGGGCCAGCCCGAGTGGCCTCAACCCTTGGATGGACGGTTGGGGAATCGGGATCAACGCCATAAATAAGATTACATGCTATAATCTCATAAATGAAGGCAAATTAAAGACGCGTGGGAAACGGAACGGTCTTCAAGGAGGTAACCGCTCAGTTTTGAGATAATCTACTTTGAACCGCCTTAATTCGGAATTAATGCAAAATTAAAGTTAGTGATGATTACGAAGACAAATGTGCTGTTGGGCTAGTAAGTGGACCTAAATTAAGTAAATAAATAATAATATTACTGGACTAATAGTGTTCAGAATACAAAAGATAATGGGCCTAGTACTAGAGGCCTAAAGTCCCCTAGCCGCGTAGGTTAGGCGGAGGAGATGATCGTCCAAGCGGTAACAAGCCTGACAAACAGCATTCTCGGCCTGTTGGGCCAGTCCACGGGCTTGGGTCAGATCTTGAGTCAGCACCTCGGAAGCAGCCAAGGGTTGCTCCAATTCGGCCTCTTCTTGAGCAATCTCGGCCCTTACTGCGGCCAATTGGGCCTGAAGGTTTTCGATATGGGACTCGAGGTGTTTCTCTTCATGCTCCATAACCTTGACTCGAAGTCCGTTCGTCCAGCGAACCTCGCAAATCTTCCATTTGTTGGGCGAGGGCCTGATGTTGCATCTGGACATTTCTAGCCCGTGCCTCAGTAGCCGCTTTGCACTCGCAGAAGCCAGGACGGTCACCCAACAGTTTGTCTATTGCACTAAATTGAGCGTTAGTCAGGGCATCTTCGTGGCGAAGTATTCTAACAGCCTCCCAAGCCTTCTCAAGCGCGCCGGGCGCTAGTAAGTTAGGACCCAGAAGTCTGTGAATGACTTCCTTAGCCTCTTCCACAACTCCAGGAGGAGTTGCTTCAAGAACGCGAGCTAGCCTCTCCAACCTAGAAGGCTCGCCAGGCTAGAAGGCTCGCCAGGAAGAGGCTCCGCGATAGGTCCTACTTCTTCAGCTATTGATTAAGGACCTGCCTCGGCTGCTACTTCATTCACTTGGGGGCATAGGGGGCAGGATCGATGTTGGCTTCATCCACCAGGTTCGGATCAACAATGACCTCCTCAGCGGTTATGGCCACTTCTTCAGTATGGACAGGGCTCTGACCCTAAAAAGGTATGTCAGACGTCATGAGAACCGAAATTGGACAATAGAAAAGAACAAAGCAAGTTCGCGAAGAAGGATACCTCGTCGGCTCATTGCTCGTGGGCAGCGACTGGAGGCTCTTGGGCCATTACTGGGATGACCAGCGCGTCCGTCACCATTTTCTCATAATCAACCATGACAACGTCAGGTCCTGAATCTGGCACCATTTGTTCTAGTATGCCATCTCCTGTCGAATTCTCGTCAAGGGCATCCGGAGGGGGCACCGTTTCCTCAACCTCAGGGGAACTATCATCTACTACCTGGACCGCCACAGGAGACGACGGTGGGTAGTCCACAAGGCGAGGTTGAGACTGGGGGATTATTGGGCTTGAGGGCGGTTGGGCCTGCGAAGAGGCCGCTTCCCCTCCGGTAGTAGATGGGCATGCCCCGCTTTGCCTAGAAGGACCAGTGGTCCTGTGACGAACTTGTAAATGTGAAACGTTTATCATAAGGCAAAACTGAAATAAAGCAATAACTTTACAACTTATTTGAATCACGAAATTACCAGTCGAGTAGCGAGTGGTTCATCTTCCTCCCAGTCGTCGTTCAAGGGGCCGGAACGACTGCGTTTGCGGGCTTGAACGGCAGTGATCTGACGGAGAGTAAGGGATTGAGTTTGGGCCAAGAAGGGTGTCAAAATTAAAATATAAATCAAAATCATGAAGGTTTTTTTTTTTTTTTTTTTAACCTCCGCAGGATCTTCATTGTCGAAAGAATCTTCCACCTCAGATTCCTCCGCCACAACCTTCTGCTTCGCGGCTTGACCAGTGGCCGCGTGGGAAGAGGCAGCCTGGTGACCACCAGTTGGCGGCGCATCCCTAACTCTGAGAATCTGCTGAAATAAAACCTTAATTAGAATCAGGGAGTCAAGAGAGGGGGAAATTGATTAATGCAAAAAGGAACTTATCCCAGGCTCTGGTTTGCGAATTCTTATGCCGGCCTGTGCAGGTCGCAGAGGCTGCTCATCACAGGCAGGGAACCGTGCGAGCACTTAAGAGTCGGTCTCGCCAAGGTAGTTCAGGCGACGGAAGAGCGTCGCGAAAATTTCATCATCTGATAAGACCCAGCAGTTAATAGAGACTTTCGCCCACCACGAATCGTAATCCTCGTCGACGGGATAAATGACATCAGCCCAAGCATGGGGGTCGATCAGGACGAGCGTGCTTTGGGCTGGAGGAGGTCCAGTGGGGAGGCCTATTCTTCGCCAAGAAATGTTGTAATTCCAAGAATCAAAAAGGGGGAAAGGTACCAATTGGGCTAACCTAAGTTGGCGAGCAAACTGGTTGTTGGCGTAGAGCTCATAACTTATTTCATCAGCCGCGAGTCTGATGTTTGAGCAAGAAATGGCGCGGCGGATGGCCAAGCGCCTGCGATCGCTATAATACGGACCGTTGGGCAGGAATCCTTGTTAAAGGGGAGGCGAGAACCTCCTATTGAGAACCATATCCGAATCTGGTCTCTCGTCCAGAAGATACAGGTAGGAAAAGCACTCAGAATATGGCGGGGGGTGTACCTTTCATATTGGTAGAGCCATTGGCCCAGGAGTGAGTTGACCGGAGGATTTTCCGGGATGTCTGGCCGGCGGAAATGAGGGAAGTAGACTTGTAGCCAGAAGTCCAGGATCCATAGAGGGCCAGAAATGTTGATCTCGAGGGGATGCATGGTGGCCTGGTAGAGAGCTCGGTATAGCAAACCCAGTATGGATTGCCTGAGGCCGATGATACGCTTTGAGCAAGCGCATAATTTAACCCTATAAGATGTCATCGTTAGTATATAGTAAATAGGGATCGTTCTATTCCGGGGATTGAGGGTACACCTATCATTGTCAAACAAATAAAGAATTAAAATAAAAACAAGGGTTTAAGAGTTGGTTTACGAAAATATTTAAAATAAAAATATTTACAGACTTATAGGGTTATATTTACAATGTTTGCGAATTAAAATAAAAACAAGGGTTTAAGAGTTTGTAAAATAAATATTTACAAAAATATATACAAGTAACGAAAAAGGAGGGTTTTAAGAGTTGGTTTACGAAAATAAAAAATAAAAAGAAAGAAAATATACAAACACTTATACAAGAATGAAACATAAGAAACAAAGATCAAAACCAATTCCCTAATCAAATTCGATTCAACCCTATAATTGTTCTTCCAAGTCATGAGAAAGAAGTTGATCATGTGAAACATTCAAAGCAAATGATTTCCCATATTTTACTTTCCTTACTAATTAACCTAAGTGAAAGCACCTAGATCAATCCTATCAAACATGCAATCAAAGTCTAGAAAGCTAGCTAATCAAAACATGTTCAACGCAATACACATAGAGAAAGGTTATCAACTTAAGTGCACAACCTAGTATGAAAAAGTTCATCTATTTGCAATCCATGGGGTTTAGAATTATAAAATATAAATAAAAATAAATAAAATGTAAAAACATATATACAAGGGTGGAACGCAAGGAACAAAGATCAAAACCATATCTATATGAATGAAATCCAATCACAATTCCTATAGTTGATTATCTATGTCATGAGAAAGAAGTTTGACCATGTGAAACGTTAGTAAGCAAACGATTTCCCATTTTTTACTTTCCTTGAATAATTAATCTAAGTGAAAGCACCTAAATTAATCCTATTGAACATGCAATCATAGTCTAGAAAGCTAGCTACTCAAGAACACATTTAATGCATGAAGCATAGAGAAAGGATGTTAACCAAAGTGCACAACCTAGTATGAAAAAGTTCATCTATTTGCAATCCTCCTTAATTGATTTCGACTTTTGTCCAAAGCCTTCACTACTTAAATCTAGCTCCAATTACATGTATATATCCTAAGTTGGCCACCAAAGAACATAAACATGCAAAAGTTTTCTGTAATCCAAAATCAATCAAGCAATCTCACATAAGCAACATATAAATCAACATATAAAAATCACAAATTTATTTCAAAACATATTAATGGGCTTTAAACTTTGCCCTTAACGTCATGTTAACTAGAATTCATAACTTTACGAATCAAACAAAGGAAAATAAAAGAAAGTATGAAATACACCGTGAAAGATGGATGACAAGCCTTGAGACGAAGAACTTGAAGATCCTTGAAAGCAAGCAACCTTCTAGGGACGACCAAGGGTGGATGGCGGTTAGGATCTTGATGTATTGCATGACTTCTTCTCCTCCTTGGTTGAGACGCAGAGCTTCTGAAGACTAGAGAATGGAGAGAATTTTTCTAATGTTTATTTTCTGAGGGGGGAGAGGTGTGTTGTGTTGGTGTGGTGTGTAGAATTGTGTAGAGAATGCTCCTATTTATAGGAGGATGGCAACTTAGTCTCCAAGTCTTCAAGATTGATCCACACAGCATTAACCAATCAAATAATGTCACGTCAGCTCTGCTATGTCATCCAACCAATCAAAAAGCTCCAAAATCAATCCTTAATATATTGTTGCTGAATTTTCCATGATTTAATCTGATTTTATTCACAATTTTTGGCCAAATGTTTAGGCATGAACCTAGACAATGTATCCGGACGCATTTTGGACATTTTCTCCCCTAAATCTCTCCATGACTTTATCCTTAACATCCTCCCCTTGATTTTCTCTTGATTTTCACATTAAAATTGCAGATTTTATTCTCTAATTTCAGCCAACATATCTTGAGGGAATTAAGGAACGAATCTGGACTTGTTTTGAGCCTTATCTTGTTGCACAATCCCTTGAAACTCTCCCTTGATTTTCTCAACGTAATCTCCTTGATTTCCCATGCAAAAATCAGATTTAATCTCCCATAATATCTTCAAGCCATGTGATCTCCTAATGCCTTCAGGTTTCCTAGCCTCATCAGGATTCCTGCGTTGACTGAGATTCCTAGTCGGACCAGGAAAACTCCATTTCTTCATTTCAGCTCATTTCTGCATCCCTTCTGCCTTTAATCTCATTTCTTCTCCATTTATTCGATGTACCTCGAAAATAGAAACTAAATTAAAAATGATTAAGTAAAGGAAATAACTAAGCAAAATATGGGGAAATAACTATTAAAACATCGCATTAAAATGCTCCTATCAGCCGACACGGCGACCGTTGTAGAGAGCGGTGGCCAAGGAAGCCCAGGTACCAGTGGGTTTGTTGGAGGAGGTGCAGAAGATATACTTACAGAGCCAATACTCAATGAAAGCGATGTCGCCAGTCACATTGTGCTCTTCGCGATAATGACTTCACCAAAGCGGATAAGAACGACTGTGGGAGGCGCGGCTGGCTTGTTCCATTCACGAGGGGAACTCAATAGCCTCGAATTGACCATGCACATAGGGCTCGTAGTCAATGGGCAGCCCTGTGATAGCGAGAACATCCAGCAACGTTATGCTCATTTGCCCAAATCTGAAGTCTAACGTGTTGCTGGAGGTGTTCCAGAGGCAGTGGGCGGTGGCTAGAGGCGAGCAATTGGCGCCGCTGGGGAGTTGAAAACACAGATCGATAGTGTGGGTGATGCCCACCGTGCTCATTGATGGCCAGAACCCTACTTTGGCTCTTTGCTGGCGCTGGCCCCAACTGCTAAAGTCGTCGAGGGTCCTTCGGAGGACCGGAATAGGGTGGTGAATGGGCAGACCGTATAGGGCTATGGCGTCCTCTGGGATAGCATCTCAGGGAGTGGGACCCAATCCAGCCTGGGAATTGGGGAAGCTAGATAAAAGTGGCCTCTGGATTGTGGTTTGAGCAAAGCACCGGGCACCAACACCGGTTCCCCAGGCGTGGGCGACTTGTTCATTGATCTCCTCTTCCTGATCGAAAATGATTTTCTTCTGAGGGGCCATTTCTGGGTTTCTGAATGAGAGGAAGCGGTGGAAGAGAGGGTTTGTCTGGGTTTAGAAAGAGACTGAAGAAGTTTCTGATGTGACGTATCCGGATATTTGCGGTGGGATTTAAATAGAAGATTTTGTGAGGGAAACGATGCAACGAAAACACGTTTAGCAGTTAGGCAGATGCAAACCCTCATTAATGGCCTCATTTCCGACATAAGTCGTGTCGCTTAAGTCCACTTCGATCAGTTACATATTCGCGGGCCTGATCTCGAGGCCTGGGGGGCAATATTTGAGCCCAAAAGTATTTTTGGTAATATCCTTTAAGAGGATTCAGCATAGCGGGCCGATACCTGCGGTCCAAAAATAAGTCTACTTGGGTTTGGGTTATAGCTTCGCCCATTCAAGAGTCCATAAGGAAAACGAGCCCTTATAGGATTCGAGTAGTAGAGACCGATTAGGAATCTTCAATCAATAATCCTTATATGGCAAGGAACCGTCGAAACCCTGGGTATAAATACAGGTTTCAAGGACAGAAAACAACACACAACTCTTCAATCAACTAATCGCACAGATTATCAAACCCTCTTCGGAGCAACCTTCAACCTAGTTGAAACTAGCGAAGCAAGGGTAACGCCCTCGCAACCCAGCGAAGCTAAAGTCACGCTTTAGCAAAACCCGTGCTTTCTCCTACTTCCCAGTGATTGCTCTGCTTAGTCTACAACACTAAGTATCAACTCGGTGACGCAAGAGATCACACCACAAGTCCTTATCTATAAGGAAAGAAGTCCTTTTTTTCGAAAGGCAGAGAAAAGAACCTGGTGAAGAGGTTGGTGCTCTCCTCGTCCACAGCGTTTGATTCAGAAGTCAGGTCACCCGACGACTACACCACACAGTGTTGGCACGCTCGCGCATTCAAAAGAGACCACACAGTGTCATGCAATTGAATTTTCATTTTTTTTCACATGAACAAGTAATATAAATATTAGGGATTTTGTCCATTTACCCTAATTCTAAGGATTTTTTTTCTAACTTACCCCATTAATTTTTTTGATTCCCCCTTACCCATAAAGACTCTAATAAGGTATTCCCTAATACCCAATTAAGTTTTTTTAAAAAATATATATATTTTTGAGACTATTTTACCCTCACATGTTTGTTACATAGCGAGAAAGAGAGAGAGAGAGAGGCCATAGGAGACTTCGCCGGAATCCAGTCACCGGCTGCCACCCAGACTTCTCTAA
This sequence comes from Rosa rugosa, assembly GCF_958449725.1. Classification (NCBI taxonomy): domain Eukaryota; kingdom Viridiplantae; phylum Streptophyta; class Magnoliopsida; order Rosales; family Rosaceae; genus Rosa; species Rosa rugosa. The sequence continues at coordinate 33,328,234 of NC_084821.1, read as the reverse complement.
AAACCTCGTCGGAGGTCCTTAAAGAGGTCGTCGGAGATCTAATAGATCGCCGGAAAGATTTATTGCCTCCAAATAGACCTGTATTGCCCCTCAATAGTGGGATAATAAACCTCTATTACCTCCCAATAGACCTTTATTGAAGGGCAATAGAGTTATAGAGGTTTATGAAACCTTACTAGAAGTCTCCAAAGAGGTTGTCGGAGATCTCATATAGGGCCAGAGAGGTTTATTACCCCTCAATAGACATTTCGGTCGCCAAAATGGGAATAAATCTCCCTAAAATTAGACAAATAAAACTTTGATTAGGAAAAAAAATGTGGAGATTACATCAATTCAAAACATTTATTGCCCCCCAATAGAACTTTTTTTTTTTTCATTTTTCTTTCCTTTTGGCCTTCTACCCCCATTTTACAAAAAAAAAAATGATTTGGGCACCTAGAAAATGCTCTAGGCACCCACTCCTCCCTTCTCTTCTTCCTTCTTCACCGATTGTAGACCTGCATTGTGAGAGGATTTTTGAGCAGAGAGCAGAACCATTGCTTTTAACAAAACACAATTGCACGGTGAAGCTATCCATGAATGGATGAGAAAATTCACAACGAATCAGAAGAATTGAATTCAAACATGGTGGACGACTTGGCGATGGACGAGATCGTGTCATGGAGCTCCAACAAGAAGAGCTTCGTCGTTTGGAACCTAAATTGGGCCAAGAACCCAGTCCAGGACTTGACGAAATAGAACCGGAATCCGGTGATTGGTGGCCGGATTCCTGTCACCGTTTTCGATAGGAATCAATAAACTTCTTTAAATCGATGTTGAGGTACTCGAAGACGAGGTAAAGCACCGGCTTCCCATCCTTCTTGTTGTCCACGTGTTCAACACAGAGGAGGCGAACCATGTAGAGCGACTGTATGACGACGACGCCGTTTCGACACTGATTGGTGAGAGAGGGGAGAGAGATCGTGCTGTAGCTGAAGGTCGTGCCGTCCCCGATTGTGAACTAGGACGACCTGCACGCCGACGAGGATTTGGCTGACATTGTGAGAGAGAGAGAGAGAGAGAGAGAGTCTGATCGGAGAGATGGGAGAGAGTGGCTTTGATGTAATTGTTTAATTAAGCCGAGGGTAAATGGGATAATTTTGGCCAATTTTGGTGCTATGGGTCAATGACCCAATATATTACAAATTTTATTTTACCTCCTTGATCTTTATATGCTATATCATTTGTGCCTCTGCACTTTTAGTTTTATCAAGGATGCCCCTAAACCCTAAACCCTAAATCCTTGGCTTTCTTGCCAACTATTGTGTGATATATTTTGAAGGGTCCTTGACCAAAAGCCCCAAAATGAGCCAAAGTTATCCCACTTACCCCAGCAAGAGATTTTTATTCCCACTAACCAAATTTAAAACTAAATAACTATTCTGCCCTCAATCTAATTAATGAATTACATGCCATGCCACTCTCTCTCATCTCTCTCATCCCGATCTCTTTCTCTTCTCTATTCTCTCCTCTCTCCTCTTTCTCTCTCTCCAGACCAGTCTCTCTCTCCATATCGACGCCGGCGACCTGCTGCATCTCCTCCCTTCGCCTGAATCTACGTCGCCACCTTCTCTGGCGAGCTGCTTCAGAGCTACAATGATAGAGATGGGCTCGGATTGCAGATCATTGTCGGTGAAGTCTCTCTTGTAGGGCCGCCTTCTCCTCCGGCAAGGAGTACATATCCAAGGTCGAGGCCGAGCTCTCTGAGTTCTGCGCTAACATCCTGAGGATTCGTCTGATTTTCATCGCCGCCATGGCTGAGAACAAGGCCCGCTTCATGTTCGTCAACACCAACTCCCTCTGGGACGAAATCGTCAACAACAAATGACCAAGAAGATCGGCTGCTACTCTTCCTCCATGAACACTCTCTAGCGCACCGGCGGCTTCCTCACCAATAGTCACAGCCCTAAAAAGTTCAGGTCTCGCCGGAAGAAGATCTTCTTCGGACCGACTCAGCCGCCGGACTGCCTCGTGGTTTTCGACTCCGAGAGGAAATCGTCGGTGATTCTCGAGGCGCATAGGTTGCAGATTCCGATTGTTTCGCTTGTGGACTCGGACATGCCTATCGAGTACTACAACAAGATCACGTATCCGATTCCGTGTAATTCCTCGGTGCAATTTGTGTACCTGTTCTGGCTTCAGCAGAAGAAGAGCGGCGCCGTTTCGGCCGAAATTGAGACTAGGTGTGTTGGTGTTTTTGGTGCGCACCAGGTGTTTGATGTTTTGATTGAGTGAGATTGATGTGTGTGTTTTTGTTGCAGTGAGCGAGTGGGGGTTATAGAGGAGGCTAAGAGCGCAAAGAAGGATGAGGTGCTTGTGGTTCAATCAATTAAAGGATGAGATCCTTTAATTTAGTCATGTTTTTGTTCTTGCCTTAATTCAATCAATCTTGTGCTACAGGTCTATTAGGGGGCAATAGACGTTTTGAATTAATGTAATCTCCTCATTTTTTTCTTTAATCAAAGTTATATTTGTGTAATTTTAGAAAAATTAGTTTTCATTTCAGTAATCGAAACGTCTATTGGGGGCAATAGACGTCTATTGGGAGGCAATAGACGTTTTAAAATTAATATAATTTCTTCGTTTTTTTCTTTAATTAAAGTTTTATCTGTCTAATTTTAGGAAGATTAGTTCCTATTCCGGCTACCGAAAGTTCTATTGGGGGGCAATAGTCGTCTATTGGGGGCAATACATGGCTGATAGTCGTCTATTAGGGGGCAATAGGAGGCAATATAGGTCTATTGGTGGCAAAAAACTTTTCCGGTGAGATTTTCAACAAATTCTGGTGACCGGAATCCTGCGGCCGGTGACCGGATTCCGGCGACCGGTGACGGGCTCCGGCGAAATCTCTTATGGTTTCTCTCTCATCCATTTTCTCTCTCTCTCTCTCTCTCTCTCTCTAAGTAACAAAGGGGTGAGGGGTAAAATGGTATTAAAAAAAAATTAAAACAAAAAAAAAAATTTAATGGGGTATTAGGAAAGACTCCTGTACATACCTCCAATAATATGGAGTATTTGCTATCTCACCAAGCATAAGTAACGCCCACTTTGGGACATCCACAAGACATGGCAAGGCCCAACCGAGACATACATCGTGTAGCCCTATGTTCAGGCTACGCGGCGGTATCCGGAAGTCGCAAATCCGCCACCGGGAAGTCGTGTTCCCGCCCTTGCCAACATGCCTCCATAACATAGCTTTCTGCATGTTAATTAGACTAAGGAATAGTTGGTTTTGGCTCCCACATCGGAAACAATGTAAAGGGAGAGCAATCCTTCACCTATATAAGGATTGCTCCTCCCACTTAGAATTGATCACATTACACACTTTGTAATCTTGTTAGGCCGCAAGGCTCGACACACTAGTATAGCTTTCAAGTGGACGTAGTCTCCCGCTCATGCGGAGGCGAACCACTATACATCTTGTGTCACTCTCTCTCTCTCTCTCTTTACTTATCGTTAATTAGATCCCCAACAGATCCAAGCATTAACAACTCCCTTAGGCCATGTTTGGTTGGTTGGAAAGGAAAGGAATCACTTTCCTCCACTTTTTCCTTTCATTTGGGAAAGTGTTTCCCTTCCTTGGCTGTCCCAAACGCAGGAAATGAAAGTATTTCCTTTCCCAATGCCCAGTTTCCAGGAAACAAACATAGCCTTAGAGTGTATTGGGTAAGAGGGAATTAAAAAAACTTAATGGGGTTAGCGGGAAAAAAATCCCTAAAAATGGGGTAAATGGACAAAAACTTGAAATTGTAGTCACATACAATATAATTTTGTATGCCACATTAGTGAATCATCATCATATATGGGAGCCCATTAGACCCACATTTTCAATTTACAAAATGCTTGACAAAAAATTAATGATTGGATATGATTGATTAAATTGGAGAGCACATGGGTACATGTGATGTGATGGAATTAAAAGTACAGAGCCACAAATGATTTAACATGTAAAGGTTAGGGAGGTAAAATGAAATTAGCTCATATTATTATTATTATACTTATACCATTACTTAGTTATACAACTGATCAGAGTCATAGTCGAATGGGGATCTGGAGGGTGATTCAGAGGAGTCAGAATAAACTGGGGATCTACATCTAGCGGCTCGGGAGGAGTGGTAGGGGTCCAACAACTTTAAATTTGCCTGTACCGAGTTGTACTTGAACTCGGTCAACAACTTACTTAGTTCCCAAGAAACTTTGGCAGAAGCAGGTTGAAGAGTTATCCTCTCAAGCATAGGTGAACTTGTAAGCAAAAATTTGATGAAACCTACTTCAGCTTTGGCACCAGAAAAGCCACTAATGTTCATAACTCGAAGTTGGGTGAATGTGCAATTCCGGTTGTCCTCATCTCCCATAGCAGCATCGTCTAACCACTTGTTTCTCATCTTGTTCTTATGATCATTCTCTCTAAACAAAATATGTAGTTCTTGAAGAGCAGGGGAGCTTAAAAGCAGAAACTTGATGAATTCTACTTCACCACAAAAGTCGGTTACTTTCAAAAGTCGCAGTTGGGTGTGTGCAAAATTTTGGTCGTTATTTAACGAAGAATAGTCCACTTCTCCTACAACAGTCTCGTCTTTTTGGTAAACTGAAACTTCTAGTTCTTGGAGAGCAGGGCAGCTTAAAAACAGAAATTTGATGAAGTCTACTTCAGCTTGGGCACCAGAGAAGCCGGTCAGTTTTACACGTTGCAGTTTGGTGCATTCCCAATTCTGGCTGTCATTTAACCAAGAAGTTGCTCCTCCAGCAGTACTAGCCTCCTCATTTTGTTGGCGAACTGAAACTTCTAGTTCCTGCAGAGCAGGTGAGCTTCTGAGAAGGCACATAGCAGTTGAAATCTCCTCCAAGTTATTCAAGCGTATGTTTATAGAAAGAAAGTTCAGATATGGACATGGTCTACGCAGCTCCTTCGGCAAGGAACCAGAAGCACACTCTAAAATGCAACCCTCAATTGTGAGCCTTTTGATATAAGGCAACTTAACACACGAGTTGAGCAATCTGTCCCCTCTCCCATGAGCCCTATTTCGGTCTAGTGAAACATGAACAAGATTTAAGGTATTCGTAAGTTCAACATCTTCAAAATCTCCTCGAACTTTAAGGAATTGGAGATTCGGTGCGTGAATCTTGAGACGGGTGATACCCTTTAAGTCACGTAGAGTTAATCTCTCAAGCAAAGGACTACAAACAATCATCTTTTCCAATTCATCTCGGGCCACAGTAACTCTCTTAATATTAAGGGTCTTCAACATCCTGAAGCCATTGAAAGTCCACGGGAGTCTTAGCGAACAATCGCTTAACTCTAAATGAGTCAAATCTTGACAAGAAAACAAAGAGGAAGATACATCGTAAGGTCGCCTATTACTATAAAAATTATAATACCCTTTCAGTATGAACTGTTTGATTGGTTGTCTTGATAGATGACGAATCCATCGGTTAATAGCACTTTTGTCCATAATGTTTTGTGCAGAAAGCTTGAAAGAGTATATGGGACCAGAGTGAAGTAAGAGAACGTGATCCACACTGTCCGGGTCATCTATTTCATGATCAAAAACAAGAGAGGGAAGCATAGCCCATTTGAACCTCCAGTCTTTTGATAAAAGACTCGTCTTCCCTGCCTCCTTGATCGGCAAATATGACAAAATTTTTTGTGTAACATTACTTGGTAAGTTGCTTATTCTGTCCAACTCCATCTTCCTTCGTTTGTTTACCGGAGAGGAGGAATTGCGTGGTCTTCTTGACATCGTTGTTGGAGCGAGATCGATATTCCTGTGCCAAAGATCACTGCGTATTAAATTAACTGGGGACTAGGGTTTGTAGAAGAAGGTGGGTAGGGGTAGTATATATATTGGCCTTGAGAAGCAAATCCTTATTCTAACAAAACTTAGAAAGCAAAAGAAATTCTAACAAAACTAGGAAAACAAATCCTGGAAAGGAAAGGAAAGGAAATCCTTATCCTTTGTATCCTGAGACAAATAATTATTCGAACATAGTCATGCTTATGCCCATTCGATCCACTCAAAACTTCATGAATAAATTCCATGATCGTCATATTGCTGTTTGGATAAAAACCGTAGATTATATGGTTCTGAATTCATGAGGGTTTAGCCCTCCCAGCTTCCTCTTGGTTCTAACCCTCTTACTATAAGTAAAAGATAATACAAAGCAATATAAAAAAAAAAAACAAACAAACAAAAAATGGATCAAAGACATGTTCTCCAAGAGAGGAATATGGTGGCTGATGATATCCTTGATAACACAAGCATTGAAAATGAAGTAGGAACCTGCATGTTGGATGCCATGCCTACCTTTGTTACTCGGGCTATTTTAGATGATGTTTTTGTAAGTTTGTAACAGCCGAGGCTGTTTCTTCATTTTTCTCTTTTTTGGGTTTATTGCTCCCTTGTAACCAAAACAAAAAATAAAAAAGAGTTAATTACTGTTTACACCCTATACTTATAAAGTTTCATCGTTTCAGTCCCTGACCTTCGAATTTCACCTAAAAAGTCCATGAACTCTCAATTTCCTCCCAATGTGTCCCTGCCGTCAATTTTCTGTCAAATTCTCCATTAAATTGCTGACGTGGCATTCCGTACACACCGAAATGTCTATTATACCCTCACTAACTCTTTTTTTTTTTAATTTTTTTTTTCTCTTTTTTTTCTTTTGACCTTTTCTTCTTCGAGCTCTCTCCTCCTTTGGTATCTCCGTCTTCTTCGTCCAAAAACAAACTCAGCTCTCTCTCCATCTCCAAATCTTCGACGACGGCAACGCCACCCACCACCACCATCATAACCCTCATTCCTCCCCTAACCTACGCCCTCCCTTCTCTCCTTATCCCGCACCCCAATGTCCTCCCCAACCCCCCGTCGCAGTGCTAGACCGACAACGAGGCCGAAGCCCTCATCTCCATCTTCAAGGACAAGTGGTCCTCTCTCGGCCGCACCAATCTCAAAGCCACCAACTGGGATGACGTCGCCGCAACCCTCGCCGCCCAATTCCCACTGGTCTCGCCGTTCAAGACCGCCTCGCAGTGCCACAACAAGATCGATAAGCTCCGGAGAGAAGTGGAGATAGGTTCGAAGGTCGAACAAGAACATCTTTGGGACGAGATCGGAGAAGAAGAGTACCGCCATTAGCTCTCTATCTTCAAATCTGAGGTTGCCTCTCTCAGCTAGATCAGGTCTCTATATATCTTCGTCTCCAATCCATTCATATTCTTCGTTTTTGTTTCCGATTGCAGTTTGATCTGAGCTTCATTTGCTTCTATCTGGTGCAGCGAGAATGAGAAGAACGGATTCATCAACCTCATCTCTCCCTATCTCAGGTAATTCAATTATGCTTCCTCTCTCCTCATTTCAATTTCTCTGCTTTTCTTTGTCTTTATGTGATTCTGGGATTTGGTTCATGTAGATGTGAATCTGAAATGGTTAATTTGTATTGTATGAATCTGAATTTGTTAAAGGTTTTTTCTTTACAGTGCCAGACTGGTTTTGGTTTGTGAATTTGTGATCTGAAGCATATGTTTGGCTTTGTTCTTCTTGTGTGGTATTGGATTTGCGATTGGGATATTGTATTACATTTTATAGATTTGAGATGATTGTTGCTTCATTTACTAGTTTGGTTGCGATTAAGTTATAGACGTGAGTTCAACTTGTTTTTACTTTTCTCTTGCAAATGGTGGAGGTGGTGGGTGGCGTTGGCGTTGGTGAAGGAGGAGAGGAGGAGAGGAGGAGAGAGAGCTGGAAGAAGAAGAGGAGGTAAAGAGAAAAAATAAAAAAGAGATTTTTTTTTTTAAGTGAGGGTAAAATAGACATTTTGGCATAACATGGTTGCCACGTCAGCAATTTAATGGAGAATTTGGACGGAGCTTGACGGCAGGGATGAATTGGGAGGAAATTGAGAGTTCAGGGACTTTTTAGGTGAAATTCGAAGGTCAGGGACTGAAACGATGAAACCCTATAAGTATATGGAGTAAACAGTATTTAATCCAATAAAAAACTACAATCCCTTGGTTTCCTTGAATTTCTCTAAATTCCTTTTATGTTCAAAACACTCCTTTCTTTGTTTCCAGTTAACTTTTTCAATAGTGTAGGACTGTAATGTAACAATTAATTCAATAGAGTGTAACAACACAATTTACAATTTCTGTCCTTCGCAACTAAAGCCGAGAAAAATTCATTGAGATCGATTACAAAGAGAGGTATCAATATTCTAAAAACCCCAGTTCACAACCGTCGAGAATATCCAGAACCTGCACATTTCTTGCAAAGTACCAATCCTACAAAGATAGATTTCATCTGAGAGAAGCAGAGAGATTGAACGATGAAAAAAAATGAAAACCTTGAAGAAATCCACAACCTTGTAATAACTTCACAATCTTGTTATTACCAGTGGAATTTAGATTTCAATACTAAAAGAACTGTAATGTGACAATATTATCAAAGGTCGTAGTATCGACTAGGTGTGTAGTTGACTAGGTGTGTGGCTGTGTGATTAGGAGTGAATTGATATCTACCTCGGCGATTTACTTCTTTGAACCTTATTTATTGATCAAAAGCCGTGGGGGAAATTCAATCTCAATCTTAAGTACTTTTAGGCACTACAGCTACAAGCTCCAGAACTCTTCCCTTGGACTTTAAAGAGGGAATAATCAATACGCAGTGTATCAGAGTGCATTTGAAGGCAATAGTTGGTGATCCAACACTTAAGGCCGTCACAGTCATTAAAAATTTAGAGCCATTTTAAAATTACTATTCACCAAAATGCTAGATTGACTATGTCCTAAAATGATCATATTTAAGGGTAATAAGAAAGGAAAGAATTTCAGAAACTATTACCTGCGCCCTTGCACACTTTGCAATCAACCAAGCCTGTTTCTAGCTTCATTTTACCATTGTTACAGAAGACACATTTTGTACCACCTGCCAATCAGAAATAAAGTTTACATGTTAGAAGAGAGAAACTAATTGGGCAACTGTAACTGAGAAATTGAGCAGGCTAAAAGAATTATTAAATGTTTAAAAAATGCGAGAAGACTACATATATCTTTTACATGAAGTAGCACCAAATGTATACTGTTGCAATATTTCTGTCAGTTCTGTGTAATCCTACATATCCCTCAATGCTTGAATATTACTCACTGAAGAAAGCAAGGTCTGAATAAGGGTTTTGTTAAACAATTACAAATAGGCTACAATACTCTAGCATGGCTGACATTTCCATCAGTATGAGCATTAATCATTGGGTCACAACATCAGCTCCCTTTCAGTTGAGCACTAAATACTGATACCACATGATCTGATTATTACGTTCCTCATTTTAGATACCATGCAAAATGGGTGAAATAAAAAAAAAAAATTCGTCCTTGTTATCCCTTTCAATTTGAAAGAAAATTCACAAAATTGAGGGCATATTACTGTGGACATATATATTTTTCTCAATTTCACAAAATACTATGCCCAAAGGGACTGCCTTCCAGCAGTTGTCAGAGAGCTCTCCCGTGTTCTGTTTCAGGTCCAACAATGACTATTAACTTTGTACAGATTTTGTATAATAAATGTTTCATATGTCCATTACTTAACAAATGCTAGTTCAGCTGAGCTTCAGTACCTAACCGAAAAAACTCTTGAGGTACCTACAGCTTTGGTACTACTTCAAACTACATAGCTAAGCCAACATATGATCAAGACAGTAAATCATGTATTCCACAAAATTTTTGGCAAACATATAACAGAACTTTGACAAAGCTTACACAAAGAGATCCCACCAAAGTATATGGTGGGCACCTTGTCATTTTCTATCTTTTTTCAGCTTCAACTTAACATTTACTGTCGGATTCTTGTTTCACTTATGTTCTGGTGTTCTGTTACACACCTATGATGATACAACTCAAATTATGAAATACATTTAGATAATGCAAGAAGTGATGAGTACATCTGCACAAGGTAGAAGTATTCAAATCGGTGCATCTGCACAGAATATCAAAATATGACTAGATAAAAGGACTATTCATGGTGGTTTGGTGAGAGGTCACTGTAACTAATTTCACTTGAGCCCTTCTGTCCAGATTGGTTGGGTTGAGTCCTTTTATTGAACCATCCATCTAAGATGGTCTACTGCTGGAAACTATCATACTTACATGATGACGTGACTAAAATGCATATGAAAAATAGCAGTATCGTGAACTTTTAAAGACCACAACTCATCAATCAAGTCCATCTTGGGCTCATTTGTTGAAACGTTGTCAGTTTTAAACATAAGGGTATCCCCACAGAGCAGACACAAAAAGCAAATTCTAATATAACGACGTCCCCTTCTCTGCAACATTTTAATACAAAAAGTCACCCACAAAGCATCCCAATTGCTTGCAACTTCTAGACATGAGAGTCATGTTCTCTTGCTACAATAATCTGTTCAGTTGTCAAGCTTTCATCACCAACATGTAGGCACTGGTATGCTTTATGTTAAAGAGGCTGTGCTTGCAAAACTAACTAATGCAGGGTAGCAAACAAAAGGTAACAACTAACGACATAAGCTAGCTATACTTGAAAAAGCTAAATTCTGAAACCAGCATAAAAGAGTTGAGCCAAGTTATAGACAAAACAAACAGTTGTAACGACACCTTTTCAGAGTTTTTCAAAGTGTCTTTCATTTCTTTAATTCCAAAACCAAGAAACTAAAAAGAAATTAAAAAAAAAATTAAAGGGTTGAGAAAGTTGTTACCATTGCCAGCACACCTCTCGCAAGGCACAGGGTCACCCTGCAAAAGATTGATGAAAACCCATTACCCACACAGAAGCTCCATGCCATTTGGTGCAAAAGAAAGAGAAAGGAAAGACCAAAGTGGGTGTTGTTGTTACCTTAAGACCGAGAAAGAGGGAGAGAGCAATGGCCGCCAAGACACTGATAGTGGCAAGAAAGGTTTGGGTGTCCAAGGGTGTGTTAAAGCCAGTAGTTAAAAGGAGAATGGGTTGGACAAAGAGCCTTGTTGGTTCTGTAATGACTTCGGGTTTAAGAGAGGCAGAGCAGCGGAACAGCAGTAATGGGAATTCAGGTCTTGTTGGGAATTCGGTCTGCTGTTGTTGATGTTGCGGGAGAGTGAGAGACGTTGAAAAAGAAGAAGAAGAAGAAGAAGAAGCAGAAGAAGAAGAAAGAGGATGAAGAGAGTAGGAGCAGGAAAGTGTGGCCATGGTTACAAGTTTCAATGAATATGTGGAGCTCCCTTTCCTTCTCTTTTCATCTTTTTTCCGCCAACCAAAAGAAAATTCATTTTTCGGCGGGTCCTGTTTTCTTGTAATTGTTTTTAGTAACATCACCGAAATCGAACTCATAATATATTATATGCGGTTGCTCTCCATAACTAATTTTTTTTACTTTTATACACCAAAAAATTAAACAATTTTATATACCTGTTATAAATATTATATATATGTGGCTGTCCACTGTAAATACTCATTAGTTATGTCCTTATGATGTAAACACTACACTTATATAAAGGGGTCTAATGAGAATGAAACAAACACTTCTACCTTCTCCATATTCTGTTTCTCGCTTCTATCTCTATATTTTTCTCTAGTTTATAACACGTTATCAGCACGAATTTGCTCTTATTTTTCTTCTTCTTCTTCTTTGAACTCCATGATGATCCGCAAGCCTTATGGTGCAACATAGTTGCTTATGTCCAAGGCTAATGATCTATGAGTTTTTCTTCTTTCTCTCCTAGATGAATATCAATTTTCTTTATGCGATCATTTACATGTATTTGTATGTATCTTTTATATAATTTAATTGTTGAAAAATTATATTTCATATTCGACAATGAGAACTACATGTTCCATTGCTCAAGATTCGAGTCCTCTGACCGAGTAGTCTTAGAACCTATGGTTCTATAGACATCACACGAATGTTTTTCTCGTGTGTTCCCTATGGGATCCATTGTTCATATTTATGAACATTTTGAAACTCTGTTTCGTACATGATTTTTATATCATTTTTCATAGAACATACTGTTCTAATAATTATGGATCCTGATATATCTCATTTTTTGTCTTTGTAAAAAGATGACGCATCTCACAAAATTGGACTTTGATCCTCTTAAAATTTCTGGCAAGAACTATTTGATGCTGAAATTCACCTTATGGCTAAAAACCTTGGAAATGCCATCAAAGTTGACAATAAGTCATCTGTGCAAGATCCCGTCAAGCCTATGATTTTCTTGCGTTATCATCTTGATAAGATCCTAAAAGATGATTACCTTACAGTGAAAGATCCACTTGAGATTTGGCAAGCATTGGCTGATCGATTTGCTCACCAGAAAACCATTGTTCTATCTAGAGCACGATATGAATGGACGTATTTTTGCGCCTTCAGAACTTTAAATCTGTCACTGATTTTCAATTCCACTATACATATGATTACCTCCCAACTAAAGTTATGTGGAGAATCTGTTAGTGAAGATAACAATGGAAAACATATTGATTACATGATTAGCGGCGGTTTTTCTTGACACCGATAAATTTGCTTTTTTTGTCTCTATTTATTTTGTTTAGTTATTTTAAGCCTATGTTTTGGCACCGATTAAACGTAATTATGTTTCATTATCTTTATCTGTTTAATCATATTTATTATGTTTAAATTACCTTTATTACAATTCTTTCATAACTGAATTTGTCATGAGTATTTGTTGCAAGAGCTACAATTATCATGATAACGTTTTCAATTACCATTATCTGGTAGTTATTGTTATTAATAACTCATTTTATTACTATTCTCCGGTAATTATTGTTGTAAATAGCTCATTTTATTATCATTATTTGATTCTTATCATAGTTAGTTATATTAATGTCTTATGATTATTTTTGTCATATCTACCTCATATGATTATGTCGTTTGTGAAAAAATAACAAAATTATTTTCTATCGCTGGGACTTGAACCCAGGTTTTTTTGGATGCGATCGAACCAAATATCCTAACCAACTAGACTACAACAAATTTATGATTATTTTGTTATAATTTTATATTAATGCATATTTCAATTACTGACTCTAAATGAATCTGACTCTATTTTGACATATGGTACTCACATATTGGTATCAAAAATATTAATTATATTTCCTACAGAATCGAGGTATGTATTTTTCATGAGTTTGACGACTTCAATTTGATCTCCTCTTATTATCTTATCTAATAATTTGATATAAAATTGTCAATTTATAATGAGATCGAAACTACATGTTTCTTGATTCAATTTCATGAGGACTTAAAATTCCTCCGCTGATTGTTATACAATCAAATAGATCGAAACCTCTTGTTTCTTGATCTCCAATTATGTTAGGACCTTTGTCCCTTCTCTTTATGAGTACATGTGAACCTCTGTTCACTCCACTCTTAGAACATGCTTCTAATTGTGAAGACTCAAACCAAATGTTTTGAGTATGAGGGCTATGATCCCTAAATCTATTATTTATTGGAGGATATGCTTATACTCATATGGACTACTGTCCCAGACTCAAATTTGAGTATATAATTTTGACATTTGTTTTCATTGTCAAACAATAATATGAACCACGTGTTCATTAATAAATTCATTTTGAACCATAAATGTTCATGATAAATATAATGACAAACATAGTTGTCTTGCATGCATATAATGCAACTATGGACATGATCCATTGCAATTGTTGATAATTTTTCACAATTGATGCTTCAAAAAGCTAAGGTAACAATCATCTCAAGAGCTGCAGATCTTGATTGATGACTCCAACTAAGCTCGTATTATGTTACTTATGTGGAATACCATTGCATATATTTGGTGATGAAATTTTCACCTAAATTAAGTTGTATTGATCAACTATAAGTATACTACTGTATACTGTATCATGAATTAAAATTTCATTGAGCCAAATAAATTTATTTTGGCGTGACTAATGTGTCATTACTATGTCATGTAGACTCATCTACATACATACTCTACATTATTGTATAATACAACAATAATTGCAAACTTTCCTAACGAGGATATTATAATTTATCGCATATCTGCGAGTTGTCACTTTAATAAGACAATTCTCCCGTCATTAGGGGGATAAATATTATGAAAAACGATACGAATTGGTGTGTGATATTTGTCCACCATGTCTTATCATTATCTTAAGAAAAATTCTCAATCAATTATGAGAAATTGAGAAAGTGGCACTTATTAATGACAAGTTTTTGACCTAAAAATTGGTTTGGGCTCGCCACCCACCAATGGATTTACAATCCAAATTTTTTGCACGCATATTTTGCGAATGGTCAAACTAGATGGTCTTCCCGCCGTTAGGGGGAGGAAACACTATTGTAACGGCGTGCATTATGTGGGATATATCCACCAAGTCCAATGTTTTAATCGCCCTGTAAGGGAAAATTATACAAGCCCTATAACGCTCTTCATGAGGTTATACAAAGATCCACATTCTTTAATTAATTTGTCCTTGAGAGACAACAAATGCCCTAAAAGAGGCATGCGTACCTGATATGAATAAGCTTTTATAGCTAATGCATGCATATATTTTGAATGTGTGATAGATCTCTAATTGATGATCATTGATGATATCTCATCTGTAGCAGCTACTAAATATCATCAAGGGTTGTTTACTACCACGTTTCATTGTATCGACAAATTATACTATTGGCCAAATTGGAAAGAGGCAATTCCAATGAATTTAAATATTGTAAACGTGATGATATACTTGGACTTTATCTACCCTAAAAATTACAAAGGGTGTACTAAAGTGAATTGAAATCACTATGACACAAGTCTCTTTATAGAGACATGGGCTTATCATTCTTCTCCAAGCGATAACTTTTCTATAAGTACAGTGTTACATATAGCTATTATATTGACGAGAGGCTTATAGCAGGTTATCATGATTATTATGAAGATCTTAAAGGCAAATTGCTAAAAGCAAATCCCCAAATCCTATGTGTCATTATAAGCATATTGCTTAACCAAATCCTTAATGGATTCATATTGCCAAAGGCAAGTCCATGAATGAGTGAAAGAGCTTAAAGCTCACTCATGGAATCAAAAGTCTAAAGCTCATACATACTCATTCAATTATGGTCAAAGTGACTTATTGCCTCAATGAGTACTATGACAAGACTAAGAAATCGAATTCGAATCATGCTCACAATGTTGCAACATATTCTAACTTCCACGAAGTTATGAATTTATCTAGAGCTCATATTGAGCCTATATGAAATTATCAATTACACAAATTGATATCTATGGCTAAGTATGTCATACATAAATTTCAATGCTCGGAATATTGTATAAAGGTAAATGTGTCAATTGTTGTTCCTTAATATTGTTATTCTTTAACTAATATCTTTATCTATAATTTGAGCATATGAAATTGGTTCTACTTGAGGTAAGATTTATTATCATAGTTTTATTGGTATTACCCTAACCTTCGCAGGAATTGAAATTCATGATGAGTCCCCTTTATGCAAAGCACACATAGTCTCACCTATGTGATCGACACACCATATCCAATATACATGGTGCATGTATTTTATTGCATACATGATTGAAGCTTGCAACAATCAGGGGGGATTCTCATCAGGAGGAGCATTCAAAATAATGTTACCTAGGACATATGCGCGTTGCACTCTTTTTCTCTTTCGACCAGGGTTGTTTTTATCCCACTGGGTTTTTGTTACCTGGCAAGGTTTTTGACGAGACAACATTAAGCGCGTCCAACACCATATCATTTAGTGGTGGACATCCAAGGGGGAGTGTTATAAATATTATATATATGTTGCTGTCCACTGTAAATACTCATTAGTTATGTCCTTATGATGTAAACACTACTCTTATATAAAGGGGTCTAATGAGAATGAAACAAACACTTCTACCTCCTCCATATTCTGTTTCTCGCTTCTAGCTATCTCTATATTTTTCTCTAGTTTATAACAATACCCTCTTTTTATTTTTTGAATAAATACCTTTTTAATGGTCAGAGATTAAAAAAGTTAAAACTTAAATTATGTTTAAGGATATCTCTATTTGTGTTTGGCCCAAACTCTAGGTTACTTGACCTAGTGGTAATAGGGTTAAATTAGAAGGATCTAGATTCCTATTCAATGTACGATTACTTTCCTTGTACGATTGAGATTCTATGCATTGTAATCCTCTATATAAAGAGACCCCTATTATCAATGAGAATACACAGCAAATTCCTCTCAATTTCAGTTTCTCTACAACACGTTATCAGCACGAAGCCCTAACCCTGAAACCTAATATTCATAGCCTTCAAATCCCAGAAACCTCCGCCGCCCACCTTGAAGATCTTACCTCCAAAAGCCCAGAACCGGCGGCGCTGCCCCCAGAACCGGTCAGAAAATACCCGGACCGGCCCCCGGAAATACCGAAAACCTCTCTGCCCGGTTCGAAGTCTTCCTCACAGCCTACTGCCTCCATACTCCACCAGAAGCTGTAGCCTGACCCCAGATCACCGGAGCCGAAAATTCACCACCGGAACCGGCCTGAAACCGCCCGAACCGGCCGCCTGAAGCAACTGAACCACCGAACCGCCGCCTGCATCAACTGCCTCTGCTTCAGTCAACCGAGCCCATATCTGGTCAACCCTAGGCCCAGAACTCAGCTCGGCCCAACAGCAGGAGAAGACAGCTCGGCCCAGAAGACCTGAAGCCCAGCCTCTCAGCCCACTGACGTCAACGCTCACGCAAGCGTCCAGTCAGCAGCCCACGTCAGCGTCAGCGTCAGAGTGCCACGTCAGCAACCGGCCGCCACGTCAGCACCTCGGTCAACGTCAGTCAACCCTCTGGTCAACGCCGGTCAACCTTTTTCCGGCCGATTTCAGGCAACTTTTACGGCGACTTTTTCCGGCCAAATTTTCCGGCGACTTGTTTCGAGATATTTTTTACTAAACGTTCCCGTTTTTTAGAGTTTTTAAATTCAATTTCTCTTCTTTTCTCGGGGACTTTCAACCTCCCTTCTTCTACCCCCCCTTTCTTCTTGATAGGGGAGACCAAAAGCCGAATTGTGGGGGTTCGTGCTCACTCCAAGCTTGGAGCTTGTAGAGTCCTCCAAACTTAAGAGTTTGTTGAGAAGAAAACGATCGACCACACACATCATTGTTTCGATCTAATCCAACCCCTCTTGGAATCGAATTTCTTGGAAGCGACTACGCTCGGAAATTCCTAATTTCTTGGAAGCGACTACGCTCAGAAATTTTATATGTTTTCGTGGTAGCCTTTCACGCGCCGAAACTAACCCTAATTTCTTGTTCTCTTTCAGGATGAGTAACCTGAACAAATTGGACTTTGCTCCATTGGGAACAACTGGCTCTGAATATCACAGGTGGGTTCGTGATGTCCGCCAGCATCTCAAGGCCGATGGAATCCTGGATACAATTCTCGAGCCTAGCTAGGACGTGCTAACTGTTGAGCAAGCTCAAGCTTTGGAAGCAAATAGAGCAGCCATAGAGGCAAATAAGGCAAAAGCCATCATCCTAATGACTCGTCATATGGATGATTCGCTCCAGTATGAGTGTATGAATGAAGAAGACCCCAGAAGGCTGTGGGTCTCACTCGAAGAAAGATTTGGCAACGTCCGTGACTCCTTCCTTGCATCCTGACCTAGAAGTGAGATGGCATAGCCTCCGCTCCTATGATTTCAAGTCAGTTCTTGACTATAACTCGGAAGCACTTCGCATTAAATCCTTAATGGAATTCTGTGGTAAAGAGATCACAAATGCGATGTTGATTGAGAAGACTCTCTCTACCTTCCCCGTTTCTGCATTGATGGTTGCTAAGAACTATAGAATTGATGTTACTGCAGGACGGATCACAAGGTTTCATGAGCTCATTGGAGCTATGAATGTCACTGAAAAGTATGACAACATCCTTGTGAAGAACTATAATTCGAGATCCATGGAAATAGAGCAAATTCCGGAATCCAATTATAGTCGTGCCCCTAAGAGAAGGCGCCAAGAGCAAAACCCTAACATTAGGGATACTTCTGGACTTTCTGGTCCATATAATCGCTCTACTTGGGAAGGTAATCGCCAAAATAGGCGAACACGGAACCGAAGAGGTCAACGTGGAAAGAGAGAGGGAGGCAACGCCTCTGGCCATGTTGGTGGCTCCACCAACACTAAGAGCCATCTTAATGACGCTTTCAAAGCGCCTCAATCAATGGAGTTTGAGCAAAGAGATGTATGTTCTCAATGTGGAGTGTCTGATCATTGGGCACACATTTGTAGAGCTCGTGAAGAACTTGTCACCGCCTACAAAACATATTTGTGAAGCAAGAGAAGCTCACTATATAGAACAAGAAGATCAAGAAGATGATCTAGAGTGAAGGGTTGAAGACTACGAATCTGGCTGGGATCAATAGATCGCCAATTCTGTTTAAGTCTTTATTTTCCAAGAGATGTAGGCAATTGCCATATTATTTTTGTAGTAGATGCCTATGGTTTAGTCTTTCTTCAAAGTAGGCGTACTCAATGTAAATGTGATGTCTAGGAAGGTTTTGAGATAAGTGGTAATTAAGCGAGCTTTGCTCCACCGACATCTCCCTACTCACCTGGTCACATTTGCGTTGGAATTACCGAAAGAAGTTAGACGACTACCATTGTTTTGCATTAGCTAAGCATTTGGATTAGATTCTCCTAATGGTTAAGAGACAATGATGTACTCCGTTGGCTTGTGAATAAAATTTTGAGTTCTTTTCATTATGACTCCATTTTGATTCATGAGCATGTTACCTTGTGACTACGATGGCTGGGCCATCAGTATTAATTCAAGGACATGGAATAGCCCAAGTTCTCTTTGCCAAATGGCACCTTGATTAATGTCACAGAAACTCTCTACGCTCCTAGGGCAACTCGCACCTATGGATAGCCAACAGATTCCATGCGAAAACGCATGTAGAGAACAGAAATGAGTTCCTTTGCAATGCCTCTAATGATTGCGAACGATGGTGCATCTTAGAGAAGTTTATGTGTCTCTCTAGTGGACTCTATGTCACTATTCGAGCTATTAAATCCAATAAAGTTATGAGAGAAGATCTCTTGGATTTAGACACATATTGGCTTTGTCTCGACAGGATAAGTCACCCTGGTCATGATATGATGATCCGTCTACTAAAGACTTCACATGGACACCCTCGAGCGAAATGAAGCAAGAATCAAAAATTGGTTCCTGGACTTAGCAAGACCACAACAATTGCAGCATCTGGCGCTGCAGCTGTCTTGGAGCGCCATATGGCCGCCCAAGTCCCTTGTGACAACGCCATATATGGCGCTACCCATGGCCATGACGCCATGGATGTCAATCCCCATGGTTATAACGCCATGGATGCCACTTCCCATGGTCATGACACCATGATGGGTGATGTAGTCACAAACTTTGCTTCAATATGCGTTTCAAACGCTCAGGCCCAACCAAAACTCTCCTTGGTTGCTTCTAAGGCCTCTCGCTCATTTTACAAAGCCACTTTCTTAGGAAAATTAGGACTGAGACCGTCCTATGCAAAGGATATGAAAATACTCATTATGTTCTTACATAGAATCCGTAGGGATTCTGTGGACTGATTCCACCAACTTCCGGACATTTAAATATCTCATGATGTTGGTTGATATGCAAACACGCTGGTCACGTGTTGTGCCATTGTCCACTTGTAATGCTGCTTATGAAACACTCCTAGCACACATCATATGACAACGGGCTCACTCCCCGAATCATCCTATTCAGACAATTGGATTTGACTATGCTAGTGAGTTTACATCGAAGACTTTCGATAGTTATTGCATTTGGGACTGATGTTGGACATCATATTCCCATGAGCACACCCAAATGGTCTCGCGGATATGACTACGATGGTAGTCCGGACATTGGTAATGCGCACCAACCTCCTTATATCCGCTTGGGGTGATGCAATATCGCATGCAGCTATGCTAATTCGTCTACGACCCACTGCCACTCAATCTACCTCTGCATTACAGCTAGTGACTGGGTACAAATATCGTACTTACGCATATTTGAGTGTGCCATTTATGTGTCAATTGCGCCGCCACAGCGCTCTATAATGGGTCCTTACAGACGAATGAACAAGTCAGTTGGATTTGAGACTCCAACAATCGTCCGCCACTTAATGCCCTTGCATGGCGATCTCCTTACTGCTAGATTTGCGGATGTCACTTTGATGAGACAGTCTTCCCGTCGTTAGGGGGAGATAAGAACACAGATGTTCAGCAGGAACGACAGGAATTGTCGTGGCCTGTCCCCACTATGTCTCATCTCGATCCCTACTAAAGTGACGAGATCACACAAATATGCTGCAAACATGCCCGCAAGGATGGAAGTCCCTACGAGAGGACGTAGCGCCACCCTACACAGAGGTAGGCATGGCGCCAATGCCAAAGAGAGTGATACTCTGGCGTTATAGACCATGGCCCCAGCTAGGATGCGTGGGAGGCCCGTGAGTTCGAAGGATACTTTGGCACATTCCAACCCTTTGATCATCGACACTCAAAATCCGTCTCATGAGAATCTTCCGGGTTATGGTTATCGTTGGGGGACGCCTCAACGTTAGAACCCTATTCCTGATAATATAGAGCTCTATGAAAATTACACTAGTGTACATGAGACGTGGGATAGAAACTCCATCATAATTGATGATGTAGTTGCGCATTTCGTTGCGCATGAGTTTGTTGAGTTAGATGATATCGAACCACGCTCCGTTGATGAATAAATGCCAACGTAGAGAGATTTGGCCTAAATGGAAAGATGCGATCCAGGTTAAGATGGATTCTCTAACGAAGAGGAAGGTTTTCTGAGCCAGTAATGTCAACACCTCCTGACATAAAACCTATTGACTAATGGGTCTTCGTTAGAAAGTGTGATGAGAAAAAGAGATGGCAATCTCGCCTTATGGCGCAAGGCTTCTCACAAAACGCCCTGGAATCGACTACGATGAGACATATTCTCTCGTAATGGATGTCATTGCACTCCACTACCTTGTCAGTTTGGTAGTTTCCGAATAACTGAACATGCAGCTTACAAATGTGGTCACTACGTATCTCTATGGGGATCTAGATACGGAATATACATGAAGGTTCATGGTGAACTTCATTTACCCAAGTCAAGTGGCTCTAGACCACGGAGCGCGTTTACAAAGAGGTTGAAACGCTCACTAAAGTGACTACTTGATTGGGAAGGGATATGCCCACGCGTTTCCATAACAAGTTTAGGATTCTATCGCGGTTCATGTTGGACATGATCTTCATTAGAAGCCCTTAAAGAGTTAAGGGAAACCGCTGAACATTTGAAATCCGAGTTTGAGATGAAGGATTTTGGGAGAACACGATTATGTCTCGGTTTGGAACTCGAGCATCGTGTCGATAGATGCTTAGGCATTTTGACAAGGTCAAGCCTTCAAGCACCCCCATGATCGTTCGTAGTCTTGATCCTGAAAAGGATCCTCTAGCTTCGTCGAAAGGATGATGACGAAGATGTGCTAGAGGCAGAAGTGCCTTACTTGAGTACAATAGGCGCATTATTGTACTTAGTTAAATGCACAAGACCGGACATCTCATTTGCAGTAAGCTTGTTAACTAAGATATAACTTTGCGCCAACGCGACGCCATTAGGATTGGTGTAAAAGATATCTTTCAGTACTTGAGATGTACGATTGATATGGGCTTGTTCTATCCCTACAGATAGATGATGGATTCGGACCCATCACACACCAGGAACGCTGCCAACACTGGCCTGCGTCCCCTCTCCCCATCCCAAAACGAAGTTAGCGTTTTGGAAGGTTTTGCTGATGCTGGGTATCTCTCTGACCCACACAAAGGTCATTCCCAAACTGGTTAAGTGTTCACCATGGGTAAAGACTGCGATATCTTGGAGGTCTACAGAATAGACCCTAGTCGCTATATGTTCGGACCATGCAGAGACTATTGCTCTTCACGAAGAGATTCGTGAATGTATATGGATTGGATCCATAATTACGCATGTTCGAACAATTGTGGTTTGAAGTCTACCATAGATGAGCCTACGAGCATTTAGGATAATGCAGCTTGTTTTGAACAAATGAAGCAAGGCTACATCAAAGCAACAACACCAAGCTTAATCAGCAACAACAGACTCTCCTCAAGATCAAAGTGAACTAGGTTCAATCTGAGGACAGTGTGGCAGACTTGCTCACTAAGTCATTGCCTAAATTCCACTTTCGAAAGACATGTTGGTAGCATCGTTTGCGGAAGTTACCCGAACTCCCATAACCATAGTCATCAGGGGGAGATGCAGACATCAGGGGGAGATGTCTACATGTATGGTCTCGAAACGTGAAGGGTGTGTTGTGCTCTTTTTCCCCTTCGACCGAGGTTATTTTTGTCCCACTGGGTTTTTGTTACTCGGCAAGGTTTTTAACGAGGCAACGAGAGAAGCACCGCGTTTGGACAACACAAGGGGGAGTGTTTAAGGATATCTCTATTTGTGTTTGGCCCAAACTCTAGGTTACTTGACCTAGTGGTAATAGGGTTAAATTAGAAGGATCTAGATTCCTATTCAATGTACAATTACTTTCCTTGTACGATTGAGATTCTATGCATTGTAATCCTCTATATAAAGAGGCCCCTATTATCAATGAGAATACACAGCAAATTCCTCTCAATTTCAGTTTCTCTACAACAAATTAATAATTATAAATGAAAATTTGTTATTTTTAGAAACTAATTGTACCCATTTCTAAATGGGTAACCCACCCACAGGGTGTGAGCAGTTTCTAGTCTACCCTAATCGAAACCAAATTTTCACTCTTCCTCACCACTTAGGCTAACTCTATGGGTTATTACAATGAGATAATTAGAGATAAAGCCAAACTTGTTGCGACATATTAGGAAAAAATCACCAATATTTTCTCATCAATCTAAACCCAATCTATATAAGCAAACCTTTCTTATTGAGTTGACGAAGTAGTTCTGTGTTAATATTTTTTTTTGCCTAATTTACTGTTTGACTCTCTTCCTTAATTATAATAGTAGCAAATTACGCATCACCATATATTTTTATCTCTCATAAGACAATTTATATAAAAGACAAAAAAGTGTATCGAATAGAAAGTCGGAACTGCTCCGAGAAACCAGCAAAGAACTTTAGGGTTGGAAATCGCAGGGGAAAGGTCGCAGCCTATCCGGCGGCGCCCCGGCGTCGATTGTAGTTCCCTGCTGCATCGACGAGCGGCGGGTGTTGCCGGATGGGTTATTGGGGTCTCTGGCCTCTCTGTCTTGGTTTTTGTCAGAAGATCTAGGCTGTGGATGACTCTTCTATCTTCTCAGGCGACAACGCTGGGGAGGATGATGGGCAATGGACGATCGACGGTGGCGCAGCAGCGGAGCAGGCGACCAGTGGCCGGATCATGGCAGAGGCATTCCATGGATCGTACGGCGCTGGGTGTTTCTCTGCGATGTGATGCTAGGCGGCGATTGCAGTGGTGGTCTCGAGTTCTTAAGCTGAAGGACGCAGACTCTTGGAGTTCTCTAGATCCGAGGTGGCAAGGCACCTGGCTTGCTGCGTGGTTTGGGTTTCTCTGGCGAGGTGAGCTCGAAGGGGTAACCTTGTGGTGGTGGTGGTCTGCCGGCGAGGCTCCTGGGGAGAGGGATGAGGATTGTGGCAGCTATATTTTATTTTTGTTTTTGCTTAAAGTTATGTTTTTGGTTAGGGTTTTGGTTAGGTTTTCTTGGTCATTAGCATGTCCCTACTCCGTTGAGCTAGGGTTGGGTCAATTTGAGGTGCCATGGATGTGGTGTCATTCCTGGGGACGAATTGGTTTAATTTCGGTGTTATCTTATGGTCAGTGTGCTGACGAGCGATCCTTGCACGTGGTCTGGTTGTGGGACACGGTGTGGAAGAGGGCGTTGGTTTTTCTGGCGGTTGTCCATGAGGTGGTATCAAGATACTCGGGATTCATTGTAGCCCGAGAGTTTGGGCAGTATAGGTGGTTAGGGGTTGGGCCCTTTTGGCTCATGGAGGTCATTCATGATGACGGACCCGTAACTGGTTTAGGTTTTAGGGAGGAGAGTGGGGAGTTCATGTCCACCACCGGTCATTCCCGTTTGATGTAATTTGGATTTTATCAATAAAGGTTTCTTATTCTCAAAAAAAAAATATAAAAGACAAAAAAAAATCACGTAGAGAGAGGAGCACATCTACACTAGTCCGCCTTAGAAATATGGCCAAACAATGGATATTTGGTCGGATAGGGTTTGGCCTGAAATCAGGACAGTAGCTTCTCAGTTCATCGACAATAACTTTTTTGGAGAATGACAGTAACTTTTTCAATTCGTTGGCTATTTTAAGGTTTTGAGCAGTAGTTTGTCGCAACATGGTAATGACTTTTCCTATGAATAACAGTAACTTTTTTGAAAAATAACAAAAGCTTTTTCGTTCACCAACAATACCTATATGGTTATTCAGCAATAGCTTTTTTATTCGTTGATAGTGGTTTGTCAATTAACGATAATAAGTGTTTGGATGTAGTGACATTTTTGTAAATTATGAAAATTTAAAATGTGATAACATTTTGGTAAATATTGATATTTCTTATTTTTTTAATGTTTTTTTTAAAGGGTTTGGAACCTAGCCTAGTTGGGAGGCTCAGCCCCACGCCCGGTTCCACTTATTGAATTAAAATTTTGCATTGGGGGGACATTAAACCTGATGGCCTAGAGAATAATAAAGTTGCTAACCTATGATGACCTTATAGAAATGCAAAATTTGTCTTTTTTTTTTATGTTGTTCCTTAAGTATAGTTGTTTTTATTTATGACATTTTTAGTTATTTATAATTGAGAAATTTAGAGCAACTCCAACAGCTTCCCCATATTTTAATTTTTCTCTACTTTAGGGAAAAATGAGTCTCTTTTGCTCCAACAGATTCTCTATAACTATCTCTATTTTAGGGAAAATGAGGAAAGAGAAAACCAAATTCCCTATATTTACAGCAATCTCTAAAATTTTAAGGAAGAATATGGAGATTTTCGAGATTGCTGTAAAATAAGGAATCTGTTGGAGTTGGAGAAAAAAAAAATGCTAAAGTTTTGACTTTTGCTTCCCTATTATACAGAAATTATAGGGAAGTTGTTGGAGTTGCTTTTATAAATTAGAGAAATTCAAACAACCTAAATGGGAGCAAAAAGGAATCGCTATGAGAATGAATATTTTGATTATGTTGTTTACTAACATTAGAATGCAGCTAATTACAATTGATATTGTTTACTCTTTATCTTAAATCAGAATTAAAACTAGTTTTGTTAACGAAACGTTTATATCAATGTGGTCGAAACCTTATTGGTTTTATAAATTATTGTTGCAACTAAAACAATCAAAACTAAAAAAATTGTCAATTCCGACATGACTCAATAACACAATTTGGAAGCCGCACAAAATTAAACGGGTTGATGTCAACTTGCCAAAATCCATTTAATAAACATGTCATTTACTTGTCAACCCGCTAATGGCCGAGTTAGGTATTACTCTTATTTGGGCCTGTTTTAAATTGCTTATTGGAAGGTCGTAAGCGCTTTTCAAAGTTTTGAAATGCCATTGTGGACATACCTCATTCCCTTCTCCATCCTTTCTCTCTCTTCTTTGGGAGCTTCTCGCTCTAACTGAGCCCACTGCACTGTTCATAGTGCTTCTTTTTACTGTAGCACTTTCGTCCTGTTCTTCCCCTTCTGTTTCCACTATGTTCTTCAATCTTCTACATCCATTCATCCTCTTCGTTTGATGTTTGACCTTTCTTATGACCAGCAAATTTTATCTGTTACCTGTTCTTACTTTCTACCTGTCCTTTGTTCATCACCCTTGATCAACACCTGTCCTCCGTTTTGAACACTTGCTTAATCCTCCGTTCTCCCCATAACACTTGTTCCTTCTCTGTTTAATTCTTCCCAACCCTTGTCTGTTCTTCATGCATGCTTCGTCCGCGTGTCAATCTCCCTCCCATCTGCATGCCTTTATAAGCATGTTATCGCACTCACTCGTACATCCATCCACTCTCGTATTCCCTAACAAACCCTAATCTTGTTTTCCCCATGTCCGATCGATCCCCCCCTCATCCCATCATGTCCGCTAAATCCCCTCCTCATCCCTTCATGTCTGATAAATCCCCCCCTCATCCCATCCTGTCCGATAAATCCCCCCCTCCTCAGATCCTGTCTGATCCCTCCACCACTTATCAACCTTCCGCCAGTTGTGGCGATCTCTTTCTTACCCTCAACCCTGACAGTTCTGTCTGTTTCGATGAAACTAAACTGGTTGGGTTTGTCATCTCTGATCGTTCTCTTAATGCACCTACTGTCATGCGCATTCTGCTTCAAGCATGGTCGGGAATTGGCAGGTTCTTTATGCAGTCCATCCGTGGAGGTACTCTTTTTTCCATTACTGCACCATCGGCGGCGGCAGCTGATCAACTGATGGAACGTGGTCCGTGGTCTGTCATGGGTTGTAGCGTCTCTATTCATCCTTGGCCATCAGTTTGCAGGTTGGAAGACATCCCAGTTCACCTCATCTCTTTCTGGATCCAGGTGCATGGCCTCCCCCCGAATCTTATGACAGATGCGAATGCCCGATGGATTGGTGCTCAGGTGGGACGAGTTGTTGCTGTTGATGATCCTCAGACACTTGAATATTGGCGGGGCTACCTTCGTTTGCGGGTGGAAGTCGATTCTAGGGCACCCCTTCTCCCTGGTTTCTGGTTTAATCGATCTGAGTCGGTGGCGGCCTGGGCTGAGATCCAGTATGAACGTCTTTCGGACTGGTGCTTTCGTTGTGGCCGTCTAGGTCATACTATTTCCCACTGTCAGCTGCTGCGTCATCATTCCGCCGATAGAATGGGGTCTTGGAATGGCATAACCTCTCCTCGCAGGTTTACTGTGGATAACAATGGCATACCGGATCGTGAAACTCCTCAACAACACCGTCTTCCTCAAGACAATCGCCGGAACCGCTGGGTGGACCGTCAGGCTGATCGTAGGCCCCCAACAACTACAACGACCATGCTCTTCCCAAACATCGTTCAACCATGGAACCCTCTGCCGGAACCCGGTGCCCTAGTGTTGGCTCACCGCATGCAGGGTCGCTGGGAACCAACCATTACCACCTCTCCCACTGTCCAACAACAAACTGCCACGACACCCATTGTGGACCCCTCATGCTCTTTTCCTTCGTCGAAGGGTAAGGACAAGGTTGGCTTGTGGTCAGATACCTCAGCTCCTCTCTCTTCAGATATCCCTATTCCTAATGATGTTTTAGATATGCAACTTGCTATATCTCTTTCACTATCTGAGCTGGCAGATGCGGAAATGGCTGAGGCATCAAACTCAGTGGGCCGTTTGTTTGAAGACATCCTTCACCAACAACAGGCAGCTTTAACCTCTCTATTAAACCTAGGCCCACTTTCTGATCCTACTGTTCTCCAGCATCTACTAGCCCATCAAGAAATTCTCCGTGACCCCACTTTACTTACCCCTAACCCAGATATGTCACTATTCTCCTCTACCCTATATCCACCACCGCCAACACACTACCCCTCCCTCAACCCTCCTTCACCTACCCTTCCTTCATTCCCTGCCTTTGCAAACACACACACTGAACCACCCCTTTCCATTTCAACTCACACTACAGGTTTGGGTTCTCAAGATCTGGACCCGGCTTATTTGATTGCACAACCCATTCCGCCTACCATCCCAATTCCTCCTCTCTTACCAATTGGTTCTCTGACGGTATTGGCCCATCAATTCCGTCATCTCCATCTCAAACGGCGTTTACAGGAGGCATTTGATGAATCTTTTGATTCAGCTAAGAGACAGCGTGGGCCTACTGCTGAAGACCCTGTTCTTTCTCCACCTTCGGTTTTGGATTCTCGTTCCAAGTCCCCCAAGGTGCGTCGGTCCCGTCCAAGTCCCTCTGCTTCCACTTCTGGTCGTTGCCGGGGTCGTCGAGGAAGGCCAAGGAAGTCAGTCCCTTCATCTCTTTCTATCACAATCCCTGAACCTGAGATTCTTGCCCCAATTCCGGAGGAAAGTTACTACCCAGACCCAGCTATGGACATTATTGGGGCTCTTTCTTCTTCTGATGATGCAGCTATGTCCCCTCAGGTTACCCTTGTTGCTGTTCCTCCTGCTTCAGCTACTCTGGCTACTACTGCAGATTCCCTCCCACCTTCCTCTGTCATTGGCGATGGTAGCTGGCCAGCAGCTCCACAGTCCCCATGAGGTTCATCTCCTGGAACTGTCAGGGACTAGGGTCTGCTCTGACAGGTAAGCACTTGCGCAGGCTAAAGCGTAAGTACGACCCCTCTGTGATCTTTTTGATGGAAACTCGTCAGCCTGACGAGATTGTAAAAAAGTGGCAGACAGACTTGAATTTTGCTCATCTTTTCGTGAAATCACCGGTCTCTGGCGGTGGCTTAGCCTTGTTTTGGAAAGATGATGTTCAAGTCTCGGTGTTAGGTAGTTCTTCTAGTTTCATAGACACTGATGTTCTGTTTGTTCAAGAGAATTTACGTTCAAAAATTTCTTGGATGTACGGAATGCCTCATATAAATAAAAAAGTGTCTTTCTGGTATTCT
The DNA here is from genome assembly GCF_958449725.1 of Rosa rugosa. Taxonomy (NCBI): domain Eukaryota; kingdom Viridiplantae; phylum Streptophyta; class Magnoliopsida; order Rosales; family Rosaceae; genus Rosa; species Rosa rugosa. The sequence goes on along the minus strand of NC_084821.1, from coordinate 33,299,551 downwards.
ATGCTTCGTTGTTTTTCTTCTACTCCGCTACCTTGGCTCTGCATTGGTGACTTTAATGAAATTTTGTGGGATTGTGAAAAATGGGGTGGATTACCCCAGGACAGTTGGAGATTGAATTTGTTTCGAGATTTCATTAATCAGTGTGAACTGCGTGATCTCAATTTCAATGGTCCAGACTACACCTGGTTTTCGTTCCGGCATGGCCGGATGTACATCAAGGAACGCCTAGACAGGGCCTTTGGTAACAATTCTTGGTGTTCCTTGCACTCTCGTTCTCAATTGTTTCATCTACCGAAATTGGGTTCGGATCATCGCCCGATACTTTTGGATACCTCTCCATTTGAAGCAAAAAGTCCTCCCCTGTTTCGTTTTGAACACTTATGGACTGTCAATCCAGATTGTGAGTCGGTGATCCGCTCTGTGTGGAACGATGCAATCCTTCAGTCCCCAGCTAAAACTTGGGTAGCCAATTTGGCTGCTTGCAGAGTTAGTCTTTCTAACTGGTCCAAACGCACGTATCCTCAATTCCAGGCCAATACTGCCCATTTATTACGTCGGTTGGATCATCTCCATACTTCACAGGCCTCCAATGTTGGTTCTCAGATTGCCAGCGTTGTTTCTGATATAGATGAGAATTGGCAGTTGGAAGAATTATATTGGCATCAGCGTTCCCGTATTAATTGGCTTCAGGCAGGGGATCAAAATACCAGTTTCTTTCATCAATCTACTCTCCAACGTCGTCAGTACAACAAGATATTTAGACTGAAGGATGATTCTAATCATTGGCTCCAAAATGAATCTGACATTATTTCCCATCTTGGTACTTATTTCTCCCATCTCTTTTCGGCTGGTAGAACAGACTCAGTGGAGGCAGTCCTAAGTTTTGTGGATCCTGTGGTTACGAATGACATGAATGATTCTCTTCTTCAGCCTTTGTCTATTGAGGAAATCAAGTCCGCAGTTTTTGATTTGGGGGGTTTAAAAGCTCCCGGCCCGGATGGTTTTTCCGGAGTCTTCTACCAAACTTATTGGGATATTGTCAATCCAATCATCTGTGCTTCAGTTTCTCACTCTTTTAACACTGCAGATGTTCTTTTGGAGCTAAATAAGACTTTCCTGGCCTTAATTCCTAAACAGCAAAACCCTCAGCTTTCTTCTCACTTTAGGCCAATTGGTTTGTGCAACTTTTCTTATAAAATTCTTGCAAAGGTCCTAGCCAATCGATTAAAGCCCTTTATGCCTGCTCTTATTTCTGAGAATCAGTCTGGTTTTGTTCCCGGTAGACAAATACAGGACAACATCATTGTGGCTCATGAGTTATTCCATTTTCTTAAGCTGCAACGTTCTGGGGATGTGGGAGATCTTGCTCTTAAGTTGGACATGAATAAGGCCTACGATCGTGTTGAGTGGCCTTTCTTGGAGGCTGTTATGCTCAAGATGGGTTTCCATTCCAGATGGGTCTCTCTCATTATGAAATGCCTACGAACTGTGTCCCTTTCAGTTTTGGTTAATGGTAAACCTGGCCCTTTTTTCAGACCAACAAGGGGGCTTCGACAGGGAGACCCTCTCTCTCCGTTCCTCTTTCTCTTTGTCAATGATGTTTTGTCTCAGATTCTTCGCAAACTTACTATGGTTAATATACTACAGGCTGTTCAAGTTGGTATTTCGGGCCCAAAGATAAGTCATTTGCTTTTCGCAGATGATTCCCTTTTCTTCTTGAAAGCATCTGTATCTAATTGTGAAGTTCTCTCTGATGTACTGCACCATTATTGTTTAGCCTCGGGGCAACTTATCAACACTGACAAGTCAGCTCTCTATTTCTCTCCCAATAATTTACCTCAGATTGTGCAGCTGTTGAGTTTTATTTTGGGCATAAAGTCAGTGGATGATCCTGGGAAATACTTGGGACTCCCTACTATTTGGAGTCGATCAAAAGTTTCAGCTCTTGGTTATGTTAGAGACAACATTTTGAGGAAAATAAAAGGATGGAAACAGGCAACGTTGTCTCCTGCTGGGAAAGAGATTATGATAAAGTCTGTGGCTACTTCAATTCCAGCCTATCCTATGTCTTGTTTCAAATTTCCAAAGTCCTTGTGTACTCAAATAAACTCTGCTTTAGCTCGGTTCTGGTGGGGAAATTCCCTAACTGACGGTTTGCATTGGAAGGATTGGCAGAGTTTGGGGGCTTCTAAGGTACTTGGAGGACTTGGTTTTCGTCATTTGGAGAGCTTTAATCTAGCTCTTCTTGCCAAGCAAGCTTGGCGAATTCTGGAATCCCCTAATTCTCTTTGGGTTCGTGTCCTACAAGCTAGATATTTCCCTTCTTCTTCTTTCTGGCAAGCTCGGAAAGGTGGATCTTCATCTTGGATTTGGTCTAGTTTATTAGAGGGTCGAAATCTTATTTCTCAAGGTTCTATGTGGAAGGTGGGCAATGGCTGCTCAATTGACGTCTGGACTGATAAATGGATCCCAACCAAGCACTCTACCTGCTCAGTTTCTTATGGTGAACATCCCCCTCTTTTGGTAAACAATCTGATTGTTCAAGGTTCTGGTCTGTGGGACTTATCTACTATAGCACATACAATATCGCTGGCTGATCAAAATGCCATTCATGCAATTCCTTTGTTGGATGACCAAACTGCAGATTCTTTGATCTGGCCTTTTCAGAAATCAGGTACTTACTCTGTTCGTTCGGGCTATTATCTGGCTCACTCCAATCTTGCTCCGTCTACCCCCTCCAAGGCCTCCTCTTCGCATTTGGTGTCTGATAAGGTTTGGAAATGGATTTGGGGAATTTCATCCCTCCCCAAAATCAAGTTATTCTTGTGGAAAGTGGTGCACAACTTTGTTGCAACAAAGGCAAATTTGCATTACCGTCATCTAGCAGGCTCAAATCTTTGCCCTCTATGTGAAGCCTTTCCTGAAACCATTGAACATGTCCTGTTTACCTGCGATTGGGCTCGTCGAGTTTGGTTTGCTCATCCTTTGGGCTATCAGGTTTCTTGTGCTATGATCACTACCGTCGACTGCTGGTTATTGTCTCTAATTAATCAGAAAGCTTCTTTTGCCTCAGACTTTCATTTTGTTTCAACTCACATCTCCTTCTTACTCTGGAATATATGGAAACAACGTTGTCACTCTGTGTTCAACCACGTCAATCCGGATTCAATTTCTGTGTCTAAGAAGGCTTCTCTATTGGCAAATGAATTTCTCTCCACCAAGTGTTCATCAATCCCAGGTCGTCTTCATCCAACTGGTCACTTGGTCTCTACAAACTGGACCTGTCCTCCTTTTGGTTCATTTAAGATTAATACCGATGCTACTTGGAATTCTCAAACTTTGAAATGTGGCTTTGCCGCTTTACTTCGAGATTCAACAGGTATATTACGAGGTGGCCAATTTTCTGATGGTAAAGCTACTTCTGCTGAAGCTGCAGAAGCTCAGGCCGTTCTTCTTGGTCTTCGGTTGGCAAAGTTACATGCTATTGACTCTATCTCTATGGAAGCTGATTGCCTCTCTCTCATTTCAGCTTTGAAATCTCCTAAAGGAGGGGTGTCTTGGTCTGCATCTTCTTGGTTTTGTCAGATCAAACATTTTGCCTCTTCTTTTTCTTCTATTAACTGGTTTTGGACCAGTAGGGAAGCTAACAGGGCCGCTGATTATGTTGCTCATCTTGCTTCAAGGCTGGAGTGTCCTCTGAATTGGATTCAGAACCCACCTCCAACCCTCTATCACATCCTCCAATCTGATGCAGTTTCTGCCCCCCCTTGAGAGTCTGTTCCTTGGGGTTTAAATTCTGTCTTTTCTTCTGCTTTGTTTGGTTTCTTTGTGTGTTTGTAATGTTACTTTCTTTGCCAAAAAAAAAAAAAAAAAAAAAAAAAAGTTTTGAAATGCCTATTGAAATAACCTACACCCAGATATACTGCCATACAGGTCCTTGAATGCCATCCAGTCCCTCTATGCTAACCTGAAATTAGATATTTAAGGACTTTCTTGTATTTGGCCTAAAGAGAAAATAATGCATCCTTTTTGGAAATTTGATAATTAAGATACGGAAGAGTGGGATTGTAATTTGACGAGTGCAGCATTCTTGAACTATACAGTATTATAAATAGTTTGACTGAAGGAAAAAAAAAATATATATATATATTCGTATAAGAGTAGTACATCTGTACATGTCGACTTGTTCTTAACAACTCAAACACAAACATCTCTAATCACTTTAACTTGCTCAAAACACTGAGTCTAATCTTTTATAAAAAAAAAAACACTGAGTCTAATATTTTGACAACTTTTGTTTGAAATTTTATTTTCATCATCAATTATATATTTACATATATGCAATTTCCTCACGTTCCATTCTGAATATCAGAACATTAACTAAAAGTCTACGCGGCAGCATTCATGTATCCAATTTCGCTATATCAATAAATTAATAAATACATAAACTCAGATGGGACATGAAAAAGCGTCCACAAATCACCTCTTCTGGTCTTTCAGTCCAGATGTTCTAGTAGTAAATTACTAGCTTGAGCGTCCACGATCCAGAGATGATATAGGCCGCCTGTTACAATTTGTTATACCAAGATTAGGTCTAAAAACATAAGGTCGCAAATAAAATAAATTTTAACAATGTCCCTAACAAGCATCATTATGGGCTTATACTTCTTCAGAATTTCAAGAGAAACTACTTTCAATAGGAGGACTCCTAAGATTTTGGGTGATTAGTCCCTGATGTGATGTGTTTCCATCATAAATCAGTCAGATTGGTGGTGCATCTTGACTCGGAATATGCAATTGCAAAACATACCCGCACGCCCACTGGGAGACATTCTCCACTGCATTACGCTTTAATAGGACTTCTGTATGCCATTCAGTCCAGACACTGTTTTCCTGTATAATTCCATTCAAGTACATAAATCCATGCAAAACCAACAATGAACAGTAACAAAAATATGAATTATGGCAAAAATTTAACTTTTAATTTTAGCTACAATAACTATGTAATGAATAAACAAAACCATAAGCAGAATAGTAAAAGATTCGATCCCCGAAGATTGGGTTGCGTCCATAGGAAATGAATACGACTCAATAGAAAGATATGAAGAAAACTGAACAGAAGAGAATTAGAAAGGCTCTTCCACCTTCCAATAATCAATGGAGAATCCCCAATACTCACAAACTCCAATCCTCAAACCTCCAACAGAATCCCAAAATCTCTCTAATTTGGTTACACAATTTCATGCCTACAATGGTCCTGTTTATCTTATTCAAAAAAGAAGCGGAAAAAAAAATGTCCTGTTTATAAGCATTGAGGCTTATGAATAAAGGAAGCCAAATCTCAAGTGGAAACCTAAATCAACACCAACTAAAAAGTAACTGAATCAAGTGGTCTCCTGAAAATCCAATATTTTCATTAATGTAAAAAAAATATATATAGAGAGAGAAATTAAGATAAGTAGAAAGGGACTGAACTCTTGTTGGATGACTTGTGTGAATATAATTTCTTTTCGTTGTTAGGCCTTTTTTGACCCCTATGTATCCAAAAAAAAAAAGGACTGTACCACTCAAACAACAATTAAAAAACTGCTTCACTTCTAAAAATAATTCTACACATAAACAGCAACCTTTCTATGAAATATAAATTCTGAACTTTTAAAAACCAAGAAACATGAAATAGAAATAAAAACCTGCAGATATGCCTGAATCTCCCTATTGTTGTTTCCCAGTTGAATGATTTTGTTGGATATACATGTCAAATGTCCAATATTGCCGTTCCTGGGTGGGGATCTACCCTTAGCAGGAATTGTTGGCATAAATGAATCAGCGGCCAGTGTGAAATTCTTTTCTGCTTCAAGTATTTTTCCAACAAGATCACATTCACAAAGAAGATGTTGTACAAGAGGCCCATTTTTGCTTTCCAAACATGATACGATTATGTTCTCTATGTGGTGATGCAAAAAATTGTTATATGGGTACCTGGCGCACTCAAAATGAAAGTGAAGAATAAGATCTCTTTTATCAGTTCCTTATTTATCAAAGAAAATAAATTCTGCACCTACTTAAAAAACAAGTCTAAGACTTTTTGTATTGCTGCAATACGAATCAATTCCTTCTCAGCAGCTTGACTACGAACTGACAGTAATACTGAAATGAACTCTACAATCTTCAAACGATGTTTTCCAAGTGGTGGCTGTAACTTGCCATATGTAGTTAACAACATATTGTCCGCCGATGAAACATCTAAAAGTTTCAGCAAATCACCTGAGGGATAGAAGCTTGATCAATATTAAGAAGCCTGAACGGTATAAAGTTTAATGAGGAAAGAAAAAGCAATCTACTAAGAGCCAGTTTGCTGCACAGAACAAAAGGGTTGGACTATCCAGAGTTACATTATCCCATCTTTCTACAAGCTGAACAACAGCCTTTTGTTTTAGTCCATGCGGAGGCATGGGTAATATAAGAACAGGCTAATCAAGTGAACCAATTCATAAAATAAAATACAATGCCTAAACAGAAGGCATAAAGTCTTGTCCTCACTGAAAGACAAAACACAGGATACATTTCTAAAGTTAAATTATCCCATCTTCCTAAGATATTGAACTATATACACCTGGACTGCAGCTTTTTGTTTTGGTCCATGTAGAGGCATGGGCAAGATAAGAACAGGCTAACGTAAGTCAACCAAGTCATAAAATAAATTATGAACCCTAAACAGAATGCATACTGTATTTTCCTCACTGGAAGATCAAACACAGGTTCATTTTCTAAAGCACTACTCCTCTCATTTTTTCAAAGCAGTTTTGCTTTGGGTAAAATCCTCATATGGTAGGCACAAATGTTTAGGCAGTCCCATGGTACCTTAACTATCGAGTCGTTAGCCATTTTGGTACTTCAGTCAATTTCACCGTTAAAAAGCTACTCACCCAAACCTGAAAGCTACTGGCCTCATAGAAAAAATATAGGGCTCAAAAAAAATATATGGATGCTTGGAAAATAACAAGGTCACCAAAAATATAGGGCTAACCTGAAAGTGATTTGTCACCTTATTTTATGGAGAGTGAACAATTTGACAAAAATACCATGACAATAAGGCCACATGCATGCCAAGTAGGCAATTTTGAAGTACTTAAGTGGCCAATGGAGGAATAGTTCAGTTACCATATGAGGACCCTTTCTCTTTTCTTTGCAGCTGTTCATGACTCACACATTAGCTCTAAGACCTGTATGACTTTTCCAATTGAGGATTTTGATGCTAAATTTCATTATTAGTAGGTTTCAATGTTTCTCTCGATTCAACTAGGGATTTTCTGGTTTGATTATAATTTTATATCTTTCTGGAAGTGTTCCAGAAAGTATTAATATTAAACTCACCCTGTTGATTGAAGAATGGTCCAGTGATATGATAATGCTAACTAACGTTGAGTAATTAAATTAGATTTAAACACAAGTTATCTTCAACCAGCATGCAAACAATTATATAAAACCACAAATAATATGAATAATTATGTTCCAGAATTAATGTTAAGCTCACCCTGTTAATTGAAGAATGGCCCAGTAATATGATGATGCTAACTAAAGTGGAGTAATTAGTTTAGATGTAAATACAAGTTGTCTTCCACCGGCATGCATAGCAATTTTATACAACCACAAATTTGATTCATAAATTACATTAAGTAGACAACTCACCTAGGCTGTCGAGCATGGCCACAACAATCTTGTTATTAACAGTAATTGTAGATCCATGAGCAGGCTGGTGTTCACCAGTACATGCATTTGTTCTCAAAGCTTCCCTCTCACGGTCTAACAAAGAGATGCAAACCGATAATGAGCTAGTGAGAACAGATTTTCGTTGAGAGTCTTCCATAGCATGCTGAAGCAATCTTTGTATAAAACTGCATAAATAATGCATACAAATGAACTGTTACACGATTGCTAGAGCAGAAGTACATATATTGTACATTATTGTAGAGTACGTAAGAAAATGACACCTCGGATTACAGATTTTAGTAGCAAGTCCAGGTGGAGCAAGCCTTGTTATAGCACAAAGGGTTTCTGCTGCATCAACATGCACCTCTAGAGAATCCTGTACACATCATGCTCAAAAGAATTAGCTGGTTACACCAAATAGATCATATTTCCATTGAGACTGGTAATGGTAAAACCTAAAAGCCATACAGAGTATGCAGTCTTTTTACAGGCAAATCAAAATTGCACAGCCGTTTATTTGGCCAAAAGTTAATAGTTCATTTGGTTACACCTAATTGTCAATGTTCCTCATGTGGCAAGAAAGTTTATGATAATACCATTTTGGTGAGGTCTGTCACCATTCTCAATCTCAGTGAAAACTGAGAGTTCCTCCCATGTTCCATTGAATTTGACCCTTGCTGTGATCCCCGACTTTGGACTAGACTTGGATGTAATTTTCCATGGGGAGTAGGTGGAGTGGAATTTGTAAGAGAGTTTACCATATGAGTATTGTATTAATAAGTAGAACTTTACCACGAGACTAGATAAGAGTTTTTTACTTTTTAGCAAGCAACACATCGCAGCTTCATCTCCCAGATAACAAGGCATTAATTGTCTTAGAATTATCCCACAAGTTGACAGTCTGAATATGTTAATAGGGAAAATAAACCAAGAAGCCCTTAGGCTGCATGAATATAACTCATGTATTTTTATTTATTTTTTCCATTAAGAAACATATGTTATGAATCACTCAGAATGGTAGAATAAATGTCGAATAAAGATGCACAGCAGAAAATACAACAGAAAAAGACATCAAAAACAACTAGACTGCAAATAATCACCCAATCTAAGACAGAAACCTTAACCTACACCCTTATAGCATCATCTCCCAGATAACAAGGCATTAATTGTCTTAGAATTATCCCACAAGTTGACAGTCTGAATATGTTAATAGGGAAAATAAACCAAGAAGCCCTTAGGCTGCATGAATATAACTCATGTATTTTTATTTATTTTTTCCATTAAGAAACATATGTTATGAATCACTCAGAATGGTAGAATAAATGTCGAATAAAGATGCACAGCAGAAAATACAACAGAAAAAGACATCAAAAACAACTAGACTGCAAATAATCACCCAATCTAAGACAGAAACCTTAACCTACACCCTTATAGCATCATCTCCCAGATAACAAGGCATTAATTGTCTTAGAATTATCCCACAAGTTGACAGTCTGAATATGTTAATAGGGAAAATAAACCAAGAAGCCCTTAGGCTGCATGAATATAACTCATGTATTTTTATTTATTTTTTCCATTAAGAAACATATGTTATGAATCACTCAGAATGGTAGAATAAATGTCGAATAAAGATGCACAGCAGAAAATACAACAGAAAAAGACATCAAAAACAACTAGACTGCAAATAATCACCCAATCTAAGACAGAAACCTTAACCTACACCCTTTTAAAAATATGAGGTACAGAAGTATTTTTGAAAAAAAACGTAAGTAGTAAGTACATGTTTTATTCGCGTATAATACGAAAAATTACTAACTATGCTAAAAAAAAAATTAATTAATTACTTACTGAAGACCTGAACTTATCTGCAATCGCCTCTACATCTGAATCTTGTATCTGATGCAGTGCTTCCACAAACTTTGTAGATATATGTTCATGAAAATCAAATGAGGTTTTCATGAATACTGATGCCTAAATGAGATGAACCAATAAAAAAACATGTCAGTATTATTATTAGCCCACAGAGCTCTCTTGCAGTAAAGTGTAAACTATGAAGCTAAATATTTAACAGTGAAATGCAGAATCAGAAGCAACAGATAAAGGTGACCAAGAACCAACCTCCATGATAGATCTATATCCACCTTGATCAAATAGCTTCTTCGTAAGTTTGTGCTGATAAGAAAAGTACCCAACACGAGTACTTTATTAGTTATATATGTATCACAATACATTCATCAGAAGCCTCAAGATTATTCACACTACCTCATTTTGATTCATCCGAAGCCTTCTGATATGGACACTAGGACGCATTTTATTTCGAATGCAGTCTACCACAATCCTCCTGACCATCTTTAATCCTTCAAATTTACCAATTACAGCAACAGTGAAATTTCCCTATTCAATTATGGGAAAACTGTGAATAAGTTCATACCTTCAGTTCACCTGGAGGTGGAAAAAGCAGGAAAGAGAATGGCAACCATCAAAATTGTAAAGCAACCTTAATACTTACATGAAAGAAAACACTGCAGCCTGTCAGATGCTGAATTGTCTGCATCCCAGAAACAGCGAGCAACAGAAATTAAAGAGGTACCCAACAAAATTCAAAGCTATAGATATTTGAATTATGATTCATCATTATTTTACTCTATATTTTTTATTGGGAAGATCACTAAAATATCACTTGGATCACTTTGTACACCTTCAAGCCGGTGTTCTTGGGGCCTAGGAAACGTTCCCACCGTTCACGAAATTGCTCCTGCACCCAATAACAGATATTAGAACAGGCTGAAAAGTGAGGAAAAAAGTATTGGGCCTGACTCTTGATGGAGTAGGTAGTAGAACACCAAAAGGATCATATCCCTCATATCATATTCACAGGCCTATTTCATTACACCCTAACCAAGTATAAGTGTTTATACAGTAAGACAAAAAAATCCCTAATCCCCATTTTACAGTGAAATAGTTAAATGGTTCTAGCAGTGTAACTACAGCAAGAATGATGTACAAAACTTAAACGATAGGAGGTTAAATGGTTAATAGCTTGCTATAGTTCAATACATATATATAATTAAGAAATAAAAATAAAACTTGAAAGACACTGCTACAAATAAAGGGATGGAATATTGAGCAATACGCACCATGTCGATCCCATATTTTACGCATAGCCCACCTCTCTTTGTTCCAATCTCAATGAAATCACATTTCATTTTGGCATCCAGTATTCTTATTGCCTGATATCAGAATATCGTACACTCAAATCAGAAAACTAATACAAGACAGATCGAACAAACAATCAATTCCAAGAAGAAGAAAAAAATACTTGTAAGTAAAAGGAAAATCAAAAAGAAAAATCAGCATGAATATCATCTTAGAATCACAGATTCTGTATTTCAATTTTCAAATCAACACACATGATCTTAACCACTGCAGCTACAAATCCCCAAAAATGCCTACTTTTAAATCATTTAGAACTTCATCTAATTACTTTATTTTATTTTACCTTTTCCCGTATTGATATTAAATTGCTTTTATTAGCATTTCATGGACATTTCAACTTTACCGAAAATGGCCTTATCGTTTTATATAAAAAACCTGTTATATGTGATTACTAACCATCCTGCAAAGTGCAAACCAATATTACTGGGATTTTATTGCCTTCAAAGAGAAAAAGAAAAAGATCCATTGGAAAACCAAAGGAAATACCTTACTACCTCAAAAAGAATCAAATGGATTGAACTTGTTCCTTGTAAGAAAACATTAAAAAAGGGATCCACATTGGTACCTCATCTGCGGGAACAGATAATGACAAAAGTTCAGTAAGCTCCTTGGCCTTTTCAATAATATCTGGGTCCCTAGTCTTTGTTGTTGTTGAAACTGTCATGGAACCCTCAACCTGGAAACAATTAGAAATACAACAATTAGATAGGAGCGTCAAGTCACCATAATTTGAGATAAATCAATATATAGAGTTGATTTAACAAACTATAGAGTTGGTTTAACAAAGATCAATAATCATATACCAAATTCAGTGCGCACGAAATACCATAGTCTTCTAAAGCAGATTTCACCGTAGGCCAAGCGTTTTGCAGATATATTTCTACACAAAACAATACAAATGTGATTAGTTCTATTGAACAGAATAATTATATTTCAAATTCTCCAGAATCAAAAAAGTTCTGACGGAAGAGTTAAAAAGCAAATGACATAAAGATAAATAGTTAAATTTAAAGGGTAAGATGGTACTCTCAGACTAAGCCATTATTCTAAGGACGTTATCGAATGGTGGAAGTCTGTGTGGTTACGAGAAAAACAAAGTCCATTGTTTCTCTACCATTCTACTTAAATACAGATTTCAAATACTAAAATTTTATTTTCTATGTTTCCAACTACAACCACACCACAGCACCTCTACCACCATGCTGCCCAAAAAATTATCACTTCAAGATTCTATCTAAGCTGAACAAATATCGAGGCTCCCTACAAATGAGGACAGACTTGTACTTGGGTCTTCAACTTGATCTGATGGGATGACCTAAATTCAAATTGCTATTCGTAATCAAGATGAAAAGACCTATTTGGGCAGTCGGTTGACTTTATTTTTATTCGAGTACAATTCGAACTTCAAACCAAAATAAGAACAAAGAGCACATTGCTTAAACGAAATGCAAACAAGAGCTGCAAAAATGAATATGAACTTGCATGCACTGTATTCAAATTTATACTCCTTTATGGGTGTTCATGAATTTAACCAAAAGTATGAGTTTGCATTTAGATTACTAAACCCTAAACCCACTTGTAGTCAGTCATCATATTTACATGTTTGGCTTTTGCATTTGGATCTCAGCAGAATTCAAGTTTGTCTTCCCCATGAATCTAGGGATGCAAATTGCTTCAGCAAGGCTAAAATCTGTCATTTAACTTTGAAATTCTGCAAAGTAACATTTAACTCTATAGAGCCTATAAACGAAAAGCTAAATAATATACTGCTCATCCAATCAAACTTCCCTCGACATCGCATAAACATAAACTAAAACTTCTAAAATATAAAATAAAAATAAAATCCCTTTCCCACAGCTTCTGAGCATCCTAACTAACAAGAAAAATAAGAACGAGAGGAAGGTACCTTCATTTTTCTTAAAGAAAGTAGAGAAAGAGGTGACTGGAAGAATAATGCCATCTTCTTCCAACGAAGGGCCGAAATTCCCAATCTTCATATCCTCATCCAATGGCTTTAACTTGTCCTGCAGCTCAGCACTTCTGTTCTCAATGTTCCCAATGGCCATGTTATTATTTTGATTTTTAAGCACTAGACACATTAGAAGAGAGATCAGTCGGATGTTGGTTTTTCAGTATGAGGGAAAGTCAAAGAAGCAGTATTTTGGAGAATAGGGCTGTGAAAATAGTGGTTCTATGGTTCTGCCATAGGGAAGGCAATACAGAAATTACTGATATAAATTTCAAGGGAAGGAATTATCACAAAATAAAAACAGAGAACACTCTTTTTTCTGCAAAACTCATAAAAATTCAAATTGTTAGACTAATAGAAGTTCTGCAGACGGTATTGGCTGCAACTTTATTGGTTCTCTGCTTCCCATTTTTCATTTCTTAGGCTTGTCTAAGCCAAGATCAGTTCTGACTTAGATTTTCTTCCTTTGGCCTTAGAGCCTTCAAGTGACCTAAAGAACGGGTTTTCTTTTCCTCCCGTTACCCAAAAATTGATCCAAAGTTTCAATTATTAACCAAATGTTAATAGAGATTTCTATATAGTTGAGTCATACGATGTAAAACTGCACATTATATTGTTTCTTTTTTCATGCAATTGTCCTGGATCTAATCTTATGAAAAACTTATCTATTCTTTAAAAGCCAACGTCTATTTTTCTAGATATAAATCGACTAATGGGAAAATCAAACTGTTTAGAAAAAACAAAGCAATGTAAATGAAGATTTGGATAGGATCCTGTATAATGGAATACTTTCTCTTCTTCTTCCTTTTTTTTTTTTTTTTTTTTTGTTTCAAGAAGAAACTTAAGTTTTATGAACAATAGAGAAAAAGAAGTCCTGAATCAAGCCTAAAAGAACTTAAAACTTTCAAGAGAAAAAGAACTTGAAGATAATAAAATTATTCAAGTCGCTGCAACTTTAAATCTAGCAACAAGGTTGATAGTGAGTAATTGATAAAGTCTAGATTGACCCATGCCGATAGGGCAGAACAAAAACTAATTCATTCAAAAGCTCTCCCCACAAAAACATGGACAATCTGAAAAAATCTTTTCCTTTCATCTGTATGACTCAAAAACAGCCAAGATTCAGCATCCCCAGAGAATTTTAGCCTTCTGACCTCTTTTGACTTCATATTTAACAACTCATAACACCATCTTGGAAAAACCTAGCTTACATCAACTTCCTTCAAAAATCTCCACCGTGTTGGAATCAAAAAGCGGCAAACAGAAACTTTGGAATCAGATAACAATAAAATTTCAGAAATTTGGTTTCTTATCTGTGCTAAAGTTTCTCAGCACAACAGAAAGCCAATCATTGAAACGACATGGTACCATAATGAAAGTCAAGCCAAAATGCGTCTGTGTCTTTGTGTGAAATCGGGCTTTGTCTTGCCTGTGGAGCGGCTGATAGTGGGTGCAAAGGTAGCAGAAAAGAGAGAAGGAGTCAATGATGTGGTGGGTGTGTTTGGAACTTTGACTGGAATTAAAAGACAATTTTTGGATCCTTATTCCTTCTTCAAGATGTTAAGTTAGAAGCTGGCAACCAAGAATACAAAATCTGACAATTTGAGCCAAACACAGAAGCCCCTTAATTCTCCCCAAAAAAAAATTTCTTGATTTCTGGTATTAAGCAATTCCACTACTGCCTCACAATTTCAACCACACCGCACCTCTACCACTACTGTACCTCTCTCCAATTCCATTTGAAACGCATGAATATCTAGGCCAACTAGAAATTAGTACAAATTCACAAACTGGGTCTTCAACCATGTCAGACTCAATGTTGTAATCGAAAGTGAAGACACAAAAGCGTCATAGATTAGACCAAACGCAAACAAGAAGTGCAACCATTTATTTCACCTCAAATTTTGTGGTTTTGCGAAATGGACCAAAAGTATGATTTTACTCATCTGTAACTGACTGCCTGATGCAAATTGGGTAATTGATTCACCATTTGAGTTTGCAACCCAATTACAGTTGACACCAAAAGTTGTTCCATAATGCTAAACTTGAAAAAAAACAATTGAAGTAAAAGATAACAAGAATATGAATGTATTCAAGAGAAGATAGTACCTACCTGTGTCCTTCTGGAAATGCGTCGAGAAAGGACCAAACTGGTCGATGTTATTGTTTTGATGGTGGTCCTCCTCCTCAACAAGGTTCCCCATCGTCATGTTATTGTTTTGATGCTTCTAAACCTAAGCCCCAGACACAGAGAACAAAGGATCAGTCACAAATTCCATTCGTTTTCAGTATAGTGGTCAACTCGGAGAGAATAACCTTCCAAAATGAGAATGGTGGAGACGGCAGTAATCCTCAGTTAGCCGAAAGTAGGACAAGTTTTGTTTATAAATCGAGGATTCAGTGCACCGACGTGCACTTGCACCGACATAAATAGATGGTTAGATTATATTAAATACACTATTAAGTTATTAATAAAAATATTAATTATAAATATCAAGGTTGAGATCATCTTATAAGTGTTGGGTCATTTGCACCGCCGGTGCATAGAATAATTTCCAATAAAGCGATGGGTGTCAATCTTATTATTATAACGTAGGTAACACAATATATCATGACCCGTTCTCTGTCGACTACGTCAAGCCGTTTTAAAGAAATTTCATCACCCTAGATGAGACACAAGTAACTAGGATAATGTGAGGGCGCCCTAATTTAAAACCTAGAATCAATCTAGGGGTCAGGTCTACACACAAGGGGCTTCCTCATAAAATCAACTAAAAATAAAAAATAAAAGGGCAAAGCCCAAATAGCAAAACTAGCTTCTCTTCTCCAAAAAAATTAAGGCCCGATCGAGTCCAACAAGTGGAGAAAGAGGAACCCTGGATCACCACACTCCTTCTCGCTACCACCAATGTTCTCCTAACTGCCATCAACAACTACCATATTAGTGATGGTTGTCGCACCAGCAACAACCACACCCCAGCGCCGTCATTACCAACGTACTTCTCTATCGTGCCATAAGGCCAAAACCTCATACCATTACCAGAATCATGTTTGCTACAGCCATCAACAGTATCAGCCTTACCACAATTAAACCACCAACAACGAATTCGCTATTTCGAAATCTAGGCCAAACACCACTAGAAACAAAGGAATATAAAGGACTTCCAGTGCCACCACATTAATGTAACCCGAGCACGAGATCCGACGCAATTCAATATGGCCAAAGGCGAATTAGAAAGTCCCAACCCTACTTAGGATCATAACCCGACCTCATAGACGTACGCACAGGAACCTTCTAGAGAAATTGAGGAAGAGAGGGTGACCAAGACCACCGAAGTGCTTGAGACCAGCCGAAACTGCCATCACAATGCTCGCTGGCGCCATTAGGAGGAGAGGCTAGGTTTAGGGTGAGAAAACCTGTCGTTTGATAGGAGCATATAATGCGATCTTTATAATGTTTATCTTCCCATCTTTTGCTAAGTTATTTCCTTTACTTAGTCAATTTTAACTTAGTTTTTGTTTTCTAGTTACATTGGAGTTAATGAGAAGCAAAAGAGCATAAAGAGGTGAAAAACAGCTAGAAATGACATGTGCTCTACACATGGGACGCAGAAATGACGAAAAATGGCGAAAATGGAGTTCTTCCAATCCTACTACGAAAAGGAATCCAAGAGCACGATTCAGAAGTTGACTCGAATTCAAACTCTTAAGATCGTGGAATTAGAAGTCCTACTTCGAGAAGGAAACCCAATCTAAGTTGGTTTAGGAAACCTAGTGTCACAAAGAATCCTTATTGAACAAGGAGTGCTCGAGAAGGTTTTGGAGACATCAAGAAAAGTTGTGGCAAAGAAGTACTAGGAAACCTGCTGGCATGAGGAGTCCTGATGATACTAGGATATCTGAAGGAACCAGAAAAGCAAAAGAACGTTCATGAAGCTTCTAGAAGATGTTTGTAATGTCATGTGCAAGGAGGTGGCAAAGCAATCTATCTTTGACATGGAAAGAAGAATAATTATCAAACAAGGAAACTTGAGTCAATGTGGAATGTTTATGCTGTGAAACTGTTTGGCTCCAATTTTGTTGCAGCTGGTCAACAGTCTCTTTTCTTGCGCGGGCGTGCCAGCACCGTTCGGGTGCGGTCGTCGGGGGTGTCCCTTGACCTGACTTCTGTCGAGCGATTGTAGACGAGGAGAGCACCAACCTCGTCGTGGGATTCTTTGTGCCTCGTGGTGAGGACTTTGCTGAAGTTTCTTCTTGTTAACACAATCGATACTCAATATTGTAGATCGAGCAGAGCGACATCACCGGGAAATGTTGAGATCTTGCTAAAGCGTGACTTTAGCTTGGCTGGGTTGCTAGGGCGTTACCCTTGCTTGGCTGGTTCTGTAACCGTTGTGGTCGCGGCACTACCGTCGGCTCCCGAGGAGACTAGGACCGAAGCACGTTGACAGAGGGTTTGGTGGCACTGAAAGTCGGCTTCTGAGAAGACTAGGACTAGAAGTGTGATCACCGGTAAGAGAAAGAGAAAGAGAGGGAGAGGAGTTGCTCTTAGAGAGGTTTGCTCTAGAGAGAACTTAGATCATCTTAGAGATGTTGTTGTTGAATGTGAATGTGTTTGTGTTTTAGAATGAGAGGAGAAGGTGTTTATATAGGGAAGAAAAAGAAGAGTGAAATGATGAGTGGAAGAAAAATAATGAAAGTAGATCTAAGTTCACTTGTAAAATATGGAAAAGATAGAGAAAAGATGAAATGAAAGCAAAGCATGAAGGTGCAGCAACATGGAAGTGGTGATGATCTATTAAAGAGATTGTAGAAGAAAAATATATCCAAGGAAAAAAAGAAAAGCATCTAGCTTTCTTCATGTGGGTAGGAAACATGAACATGTGAATATTGAGCTGGTTTTAGGTCAGTTTCTGCCCCTTTATTCCTTCAATTATTTCTCCAACAAGACTTCATTATATGCCTTCAACTTCTTCATATGAAATGTTCCACTATGAGTGTAGATCATCCTGACAAATTTTCAGATTTTTATTCCATGTGGTTGGGCCGAAAATGCTGCTGGACCTCTTACAGGTCCAGTTTTCCAGTTTTGCTTCTGTAGAAAATTGGGCTGATTTTTTGAAGGCCTTCCACTCAAAAAAAGCTCTTGCACTCTTCATAAGAAATGATCCTTTGGCTGTCTAGAATGGATCTGGAGAGTTTCAGCTCATTTCAAGTTCATTTGGTCAATCTGCCGCCCCTCCTTCCTTGTTTAGCTCGGTTTCTCCTAGCCGAAGTAGGAAAATGTGCTAAAGTTGACTTTTCATGTTTCCATGCTTCCATGCTTTCATAGTAGGCTTTATTTAGCCTCTAAATATATATTTCGAACTTGTCGACAATATATAGCTTGAGCCACTGACATTGGCTCAATTTCTCCAAGACACGCCTTGTCAGGCCAAAATGCTTATTTTGGGTCCAAACAGAAACCAAGAAGGATGTAGAAGACTAATGATGTCTAAAACTCTCTAGAGTCAATGAGAAATACGGTATGATGCAATTGTGATGACATGGCATTATTTCATTGGTAAAAAATATGTGGACCAATCAGAAAATACAAAGGGAAACATATTCCTACTTTGAGTTGGTAAACTGAAGCAATATTGAATTAGGATTTCAAGGAGCACTCTACTATATAAAGGCATTGCTAGACGTCAATTCAACAAACCCATAATCAAATTCATTCTATCTCCCTTGCTTCCATATTTTTGATTTCCTCCTTCAAAGTTCAAGAAGTCGTGCACATCCATCATCCATTGCCGTGAGCTCCATCATTGTTCATCCTTGGAAGATCATCTTGCATCCTTGAAGATCTTTTAAAGTGTAGACGTGACCATCCCTCCTCTTTTATTGTTTTTCATTGTTCTTTGTAATTCATTTTTTCTTTGTTGGATTTTAAAACTATGTGTGGCTAGTTTATTTTTGTAAGGGGCTAAGTTTGAAGCCCCAATTATGTGAAAACCTTGTATTCATGTTAATCTAAATTGCAACTTCTAAGTCAAAGTATGAGAATGATTGTTTTGGTTTTGCGTTTTGATCATATTTTCTATGTTTATGTTCTTTGGTGTACAACTTAGAATTATATGCATGTAATTGAAGCTAGAATTAGGTTAATGAATCTCCTAAACAACTTAGAATTATATGCATGTAATTGAAGCTAGAATTAGGTTAATGAATCTCCTAAATGTTTTATGAGCCTAATTCAAAAGTAGCAACAACTATAGGACAATAGTTGAAATCAAAACAATTAAGGTTGCATGCTTGATAGTGTTCTATACTAGCATGGATCTTATAATCAATCAAACTTCCATGTGTGCTTCTTGCGTTGATCATGTTGACATTATATATTTTTGATAGGATATCATTCTATACCTTGATTGCATGATTTAATAGGCTTAATAATGGTGCATTCATCTTACTTAAGGACAATGATTGCGTTATGACGTAATTGGAATTTCGTTGCATGAAATTGGTTTGATCATAATTGGTGTTGGATTTCCAATGCTTCTAACATTATTCCAACAAACAAACACCACCTCCACCCAAAAAAAAAAATCATAAATTTGTTTCTTTGTTTTGTGTTTTTGTGAATTTGTCCAAGTGGTATTATCGTTTTAGGGTTTTATTTTTGTTCATTTAGTTTTTCTTTGTATATTGATTCATTGATTACTTGTATGCCCTCAATCCTATGAACGATCCTTGCTTACTCTATGCTTAGAATTGACAATCTTTTGCATGATTAAGTTGAGTGCTGGTTTTTAACATATCACCGTTATAGAGAGAAGTCGAGATATCACGAAGAGATCACAATGAAATTAATATGACTTTTATTAAAAAGTCCATTTTCTTCGGTTTAGTCCATGTATTTTATGTTTTAAATTTAGTTTTTTTTTTTGACAAATGCAAACATGATTCATTTAACAAGACTACAAGAGGGAGAAACAGAAAGTACAATTGATAAGATCCGCCTCGGATTTCACCCTGAAATCCGAAGTAGCCCTACGAAGCTTAGAAAAAGTTTTACCAAAAATTTGGCAGAACTTCCACTAAAAGTGGACTACTAAAAATAGCAAACCTGCATAAGAAGACTTTAAACAAAAGATCACAAATTCAAAATACTCAATCCGAGTAATATCATATCTTAGCACGATCATAACATTCAAATTCCCAAGTACTTAACTTAACAGCAAATTTACAGTTTGGTAATCAGAGCAATCTAGACAAAGAACTGAACTAAAGTATTAGTAAGTCAAACCTTTCACCTACAGAAAATCAGAAGCGGTAGACAATACGCCTCGACGCCTACGCACGCTCAACCTCAACTAATCTGCAGACTGGGCATGAGAAACTGAAAAGCCCAGGGAAAAGCATTTGAAAAACCGTTAGAATGAGTGGATGAAAAATAAATAATTTCAACGGAGGTAAAATAAAATAAATGTGATACTTTGTTGTTTTATTTTCATATAAAAACCAAGCATGCAGTATGATTTCGTGAAAATACTTTTAGTTATCTTCCGGTACTGAAATCTCAAAACATGTTGTAACTCACCTCAAAATCATTTCAAAAACTGCACATAATGAATTATCTCTAGAAGTCTCAAAAATCTCAAATATACTGTAAAATCATCTCAACACATGCTTATGTCTTAAACTCCATTTAAAACATCTCTTAATAAAATAGGTGATGACTAGAGGGAACTGCCAACTAGCCGTCTCATGCCACCTGGAGAAAATTGCCAATAGGTGATGCATCATATGGTACTGTTAACCTGAATAGGAGGAGGCGATGGCTGGAGAGTACTACCGACTAAGTATCCCATGTCATCTGGAGGGTACTACCAACTGAAATATATATTATGGTGAGTATTGCAGACCAAACTATTGTTTGGAGGGTACTGTCGACCAGACTATTACCAGGCGGGTACTGCCGACCAGGTAATGCATGTATGCGCACATTCATCTTTCATAATTTACCTCCTCAGTTATATACTCTGAACTCATTGACTCTCATTTCATCTTTAACTCATCAACACATAATAATTTAATTTCCATAAAGACTCAATTCTTAAAATAACTCATGAAATCTCGATAAATTGTTCGTACGCAAATACTTGAATACCATACTCATAATATGCAAGTCATTACCCTTTTCCGAAAGAAAATCTCCATATCTCAATTACTCAATATTTGAATACCTCGATAAATAAGTGAAAACTTTTGGAAAGGAAATAAATATCATACTTCACCAAAACTCAAAAATTATCATATTTTATCATATCTCCATAAAATTTTATATTTCATGAAATCTCGATTAATTATTTATATTAAATCATAAATCCAATATGATATATTAATATTCGAAAAATAATACTGCATGCATAATAATTTATAAATAAATGACCACTCACAGAATTATAGCTATGACGGCCTTCTGATGAATTCCTCCTCGAGCTCGATCTACATGTCTTCTTGAACAAATTGATATTATGAATTACTGTTTTCGGGAATCGAAAATAAATTGACGATAGTAAAATCGAAACTCTAGAAGCGATAATTCATCGAAAGCTCGAATTTGCATCAGAATGAGTTCAAACTTCATGGGTTACATTGATTCAATAATTACAACAACCCATTGAAAATTGGGGTCAATCCAACGGTTGGATCTTCCCGAATCGAAACCTGGATTTCCAAAACTTCATAAATTCCGATCATTATATACCCAAACATGAAAGCTAGGAACCATAAGGTCATTCCTTACTAGAAGGTGCGCCGCCCAATCACAATCACGTGGGATAAAGTTACACCAAATAGAATAAAAGATAGAAAAACAAAGACTTAATTTCTTCTTAAAATGAGCTAGACTGTGATGTGCCCATTTCATCTTTTCAACCCCAAAATAAAGATCTAGACAACTGTCCTTTACCCACAACTTGGAAACAGCTGACTCCTGCAAAAGTGTAAGTTACTTCTTGTGGTTAACAGCCTCAAAACTTCCTGCAACCGTCTCTACTCCTGCCGGAGAAGCCGAACTACCACCAGTGCCAAAATACGACTGTGACATGGCACATTTAGGCCTCGTTTAGTTCACGGAAAGGAAATCAATTCCCTTGTCTTTTCCATAGGGATAGGAAATGAAAATTCCGGTCAGGTTTCCTTTCCAGTGTTTGGTAAAGCAGGGAAAACACTCCAAATAGTCTTTCTTATTTCCCTTCCAGTGTTTGGTTGGTCAGGAAAGGAAAGAAAAAATATATCAATGTTTCAATAATATCCTTCTATTTTAAAATTTATCATCATGGGTGAAATTGGCAAAAAAATAAATTTGAGTAGGGGATATTGTAGTCCTAAATTTTCATAATAAATGCTGGGAAAGCATAAGGGAAAATCAATCCCATAGGTTATGAAAGGAACCATCTTCCACCCTATTTTCCCACTGTCTGCAAAATAGTTCTCAAGTTTGTGCCTACCAAACAAAGGAAAGGAACGATGTTTCGTTCTTTTCCTGATTCCTTAAATCCGTGAACCAAACATGACCTTAGAGGAACAACACATTGGGATTGATCTGCGAAATCTGCTAGCTGGAGATAGATGGAGACTCCCTTAATTCCATGAGAGCCGGGAATGCCAGTGGGCTCGATTGGTTTGCAGAAATTTTCCATCAGATCACCAGAAGCCTTATTGTAACTACAATACTGTAAAGAAACGCGAAGTATACAAAACTCGCAATATCGAAACTACACTGTCTAGGAAGACCTAGACAGTATCTCTCATAAAATGGGAGAGAACGTGGGGATGAGGGGGGAGAACTTGTGGAATGAGTCCAAGTCCAACCGACACATGTTACTGCTCTTGCACGCAGTACAGAATGGATCCATGCATCTTCTGAAAATTTGTGAATTTGATGAAGTTTGCCCTTTGATATCCTACATGCTTCTTGACAATATTAGTAAGACCATAGTTCCGAGCCCATAAAGATAAAATCTGATGAATTAAAGTAAAAGTAATATGAAATCAAAATTTGCAAAATTTAAAGAGAATAGATAGGAAAGGCCATGAGGAGCCATGATTGATCATGAATCCAAGCCATATTGTCGTATGAGAATCGTTTTCCATCCAAATTTAAAAATTCTGATAATACTTCCTACTTCTTCTTCAACCTCTGCCAGAACCATCTATCTATTCACCAGAAAGTTAGATTTCTTGGCCAAGTCCTTGCCTGGGTATGCCGGCTATGGTGCAGTGGCCATACATGCAATCTTGCATACGTTAGTCAAAGGCTTGTTGATGACACCGTTGCAGCCGGCTGTTCTGAGTGCTTTTTTCGTCTAGATCTATTGACCACAGATCTTTGAATTGCTTGGAAACACAGCTTATACAAACAACTGATTTGGTGGGAAGGAGTCGGAGGATTTGGTATCACCGAGTCTGAACCATTTAAAGCGGCCTATATCTTTAATTAACCAATGCTTAGGTTAATTATGCTATGCAATTCTGACACAGCTTTTATTATTCTTTTTTGTTTTTCTTTTCTTTTGTGATCTTCAAAAGTTGAGTAATTGTGATTGACTTGGTTGACACAACTGAAGTGAAATTTCCCTTGCTTACATGTTTGATCTTATTAAGTGGTTATCACTTATCACTGGGTTAGTACTTTGAAGTTTTGTTGAGCTATGCATGAAATTTTGATCTTAAAGCTGTTATTAAGATGAATATTTTGTATTATGAATATGAATCAAAATTATGTTGCTAAATGGTTAAGTTCATGTTAGGTGTCCATAGTAATTCTGTAATTCGACAGACGTGATGAGATTCTTAAGGAAATTTGAAATGTTATAAGAGTTAGGAAGCGGAAGTAATGGTATAAGAAGTCCAATAATTGAGACTTTATGAAATTCGTCATGGTTGGTCAAATGCTGGTCAACCATTAGTCAAATCCTGGTCAAACCAAGTTAAATTGGTCAAACAATTAGTTAATCGTCGTGACTTTGAATATTTGTTCGACAAATTATTAACAATTGTTGTGTCGGAAATTAGAGCTCCAATTATCTGATGAACGAACGATTCGTGATCATCGGACAACATGAAGTAAGACTTTGGAATCTAGGTAGGGGATTCTGGGCCTTTCTCGGTTAGTTGTTTTCTTATTTTATATTAAGTAATGCATGTTAAGTTGCATGATTTGGTCATGTTAAAATGCAATGCATACTTACCATTCCATGAGAGATATCATTGATGGCTCAAGAGCGAAGGGTGGCACTAACTTCCTTATATTCGATCTCCAAAACCTCCGGAGTGTTTGTTGCACCGGTCATCCGAGTATTTCAATCGTAATGATGGACTTGGTACGTGTGTGTAACTAGGTAGTGGACGCTCTCACTACGCTTGCCTGTTTATGAGTTCATTTGAGGCAAAATTGTGTAGTGGGTCTGCGAGACGGACCATTAGGTGTTATATGGCGTCGTATTCATTTGAAAGTCATGCATCAGTTATTAAGTTGGAAATAAAAGTTTGTCATTCTTGAAGGAAAAGTATTTAAGTTCTTTTTCATATTGGCTAGCCAAAAAAATTATTTTATTTTCATCTGTTTTTCAAACCAAGCCAGGGTGAATCCCTTACTGAGCAGCGAGAACGAACGATCACCCCTACAATACAGTAGTTGTAGGTACTGTACACTAGTAAAGGGATAGTAATGGACGGAGCTGGGTGTGCAAAAACTGGTAAGCAAATTATCGTACGGAAATTAGGTTCCAGGTCTAATCTTGACCTTTGTTTCTTGAATATCGTTATTCCTGGAACTTGTTGGAAGATTTGACTTGAATCAAAACTTTGCTAAGTTTCTTATTTCATGGAGTTTGTGATTTCTTGAGCAAGCCGTCATATCAAATTCTGGACGAACAAAGTAATTTAATGTTTTAGAAGTTTTTCACCTTAAAAGTATTTAAAAAATTTCCCTTGTGTGCTTTATGAAAACTTATATAACAAATCCCTTGGGCCCCGTTTGGTTGGCCGGAATGTCGAAACAGGAAAAGGATTTATTTTCCTTTCCAAACTGATATGGAATGGAATAGGTTTTGGAATTTCCATGTGGGTGTTTGGAACATATTGGAAATTAAATTCTGGAATTAATTTTTCCATTCCTATCGTAGTGTTTGGTAAGTCATAAGAATGAAATAGAAAATTGTAATTTCTAATAACACCCTTTTACTAATTTAAAGTACAAATATAACATCAAAACAAAAAAACCACAGAAATTGCTTACGTCTATCATATTGTATATTATAGGGACTTGACCCAATTGTAGATGATTCATGTTATATAAACATAATAGTGTTTCTAATCTTGTAATCAAATGAACGTCAAACTCAAATGATAAAGAACAAAAAAAATAGGTACAATTATTCCAGATGAACAGATAAAATAGAGAGAAGATCGACCTTTGAACTCACTTTTCACCAGACACAACAACCAATAAGAACTCATATTCACTGAAACAAGTATTCTATCATTCGTAATCCAATAACAATCCCACAAAATTGATCGAAACATACATAAAACAATAGATAATCATAAATGAAAAACTTGTATCTTGTTTGCTCAAATCTGAAGAAGAAGATAATCATATTCTTGATGTATCATCTTTTTCCTTCAGGAGCAGAAGAAAGGAATTCGAAGAGAATATATTAAAAAATAAAAAATAAAAAATAACAAAAATAATTCTGTAGAAGATTACCTTTGTTAGTAGAAGACTTCGACAAATTGCTTAAAGAAGACGACGGCAGTTGTAGGAAGAAGAAGGGTTATGCGATATCTTATATCCTGATCCAATAGCGGGAACTATGATCCCGAAAAGAATAATGGCGGGGGAATTTAATTTTTTTAGAGGGGCAATTTATGTAATTTTTCCTTTGACAGGGAGAAATGGAATTAGAATACCACCCCTAACTAGGTAATTCAATTCAGGCTTTATGAGGGAGTCAATTTCCAGTCAAATCTCATTTTTTATTTCCTTTCCAATCTCTATTTACAACCAAACAACACATCTGAATGGAAAATGAAATTAATTCTCATTCCATACCATGATTTCCTGTCATCCAAACGGGGCCTTGTAGTTTATCTAGAATGCAGGGAGCCTTTCTAATGAGAACCACTAAAATGAGGATTTGTTAAGGACTTTTTTATTAGACTCACTTTTCGATCACATTTCTACAAATCAACCGTTAGATGTGTAGATATTTATGTGTAGATCATTTATGAAATTTTTTCAACCAAATTAAAAACTGCTAAAGCATTCATAGTCGTGATTATCAGTTCATGTTTGATAGATTTGATTCGTCCATTGATTTGATCTAGTTCGGTATCTTAACGATTAACAATTTGGAAGAAAATTTTCAGAAGTGATCTACTCATGCATACATAAACATCTAACGGTAGATTTACCATAATGCAATCAAAAAGTGGGTCTCCTAAAGCATTGATCAGAGTCCTCAACTAGTCCTCATTTTAGTGGACCTCATTAGACGGTCTCCCCTAGAATGTAGATCAAACCTTCAATTTATAGTCTAGGCTCACGGCACTATGACGTGCCAGGGTCATAGTGCCGCGAGCCTAGACTGGTGAGGTGTGGTTTGGGGCGTTACATCTAACAAAATTGCTAAACTTTCTTTAATTAAACTAAAACATAGAGTAAGGGTCATCATGGGTCGGGCCAGGGTCGACTCTACCCTAAATTTTAGAGTTTAGGTATGGTCAAGCCGAGTCTAGTCAAAGTTAACAAAACTCAGGGTCGGGCTGGGCTGGGCTGAGGCTTCAATATGTAAGCCCCTACCCGTCCTTAAGGCCCATCTCGTAAGAGCTAAAAGGGTCGGACCTCCGAATAAGGCCGAAAGAGCCTTACTTTGTTTGACAAAAAAAAAATACATTTTCTTTTTTAGCAAAATATGACTCAATGGTGTATCGGTGTGTAATCCAAGACTCCTTTTTTGTTGTTGACTCTATTTAATATATACATATATTTTAAGTCACCTTAATAACATTTATAAATATTAGTTAAAGTAGTTGTAAATAATTAATTATCTCTCCAAATCTCCAAAAATTAATTGTTGTTTAATAAAGATAATATTAAAGAATATAAAGCTTCCTAAATCAATTACAAAATAATAAAGGGATAAGTTGTATGTAGATAAAAAAAGATGAACATATTTAGAAAATTAAAAAAATAAAAAATTATTAGGGCTTGTTACGGAGTGCTTAAAGGGTCGGGCCGGGCTGGGCTTGGGCCTTATGCATTCAAATGGTTCGGGCCGGGCTTTATTTCCATAGCCCTTACCTTACCATATTTGAAAAAGGGCCGGGCCGGGAGTGCTTGAAATTGGCTTAGGGCCTAAAGGCCAAATGATGACCCCTGTCATAGAGTTATACTGTTAAAAAGAGTCAAATTAAAGACGTTCATTTTATGTTCAAGATCTCTTAAAGCAGAAAAAAAATACCATGCTCAGTCTAAGATCAAAAGGGTTGGCCTTCAAAACTTTAATTTTGGATAAAGAGACGCAATCAGAGAGAGAGAGAATTGTTTCTGCTGACAATGAGTTCAGTGAAAGAGATGAGGGAGAGAAATGAAAGGTAGGAAAAATTGGCAAAAAAAAATTATGGGGTGTGTATTATAAAAACAAGGATATGTATGTATAATAACTCTCAAATTAGTAATATCATAGTATATTTTCCAATAGACCGAAACCCGTAGGTATCGTGTAGTAGTGGTGGCGACTTCTCCAACTGCTGGTAGGGCGCTATGGTGTCCCTTTTTCTCAAGCGGCAACGACATGAGGAGTACTAGCTCCTCTCATTGGTCCGTAGCTGCGATAGTTTGGCCTGATTAGAGCTCGGTTCCTTACCGGGTTTGGATAATTTTCTTCGATTTCAAATCGTAGATAACATATTGTGTGCAGCAGCGTCAGTCTCTAGAGGTGGTGAAAGGTTCAACAGAGGGGATCTGTTTGTTTCGTTGCCTTCAGTTATTGCAATAGCGGGAGGTGGTTGCTGCTTTTCGTTGTAGGTGCAGAAATTAAGTAGTAGGAATGGGCTGGACTTTTAGCTCCAACCCATTTTCCCTCATCTCTCTGGCTTGGGCTGGATTTTGGGCTGGGCTTGTTGTGGGTTGGTCTTAACATGATCCTAATTTGAGGCTATTCATTGCAGTGACTTGTGGAGGGGTACACCATGAGGGTCATTAGGCCCCAAGCTAGTTAAGGCAGATGCAGAAAGTTAGGGTACACTTTAGCTGTTAGCTAGTTGTTTTTCTTTGCATTTTTCGTTTGGCTTTTCATTTTTTTTATCTTCTTTTTAGAATTGTAGTAATGAATAATAATTGAGCAGTGGATGTAATTGAGTGGTCTTCGAATCCCCTTTAACTTGACCTAGTGAGGTTGTATGATTATTATCAGTGGAATTATTCCCGTTCCCCTCAAAAAAATTACTCTCAAATAATTCTAAGATTGACAAAATTTGTTTTTATGAGTAAAGAAAATGTTATAAACTTTGTTTAATATATCACTGAATCGTAATAAGTTTTTTTTTTTTTTTTTCTTCTTCTTTTCTAAGATTGACAAAAAATTTTGTTCGTGAGGGCCATTTAAATATCCTTATGGAATTAGGTTATTCCAAGCTTCTTATTGACATCATCAACAGAATTATTCAAACTCTTGGAGAATTAATTCATTGTTCAAGATACATAGTTAGGCCTCACTTAAATTTTCGCACCGGGTCCAATTTATATCATTCCATTATAGTAAGTTGTTTTATTTTTTAAGTTATAATTTTTTATTAATGATCAGCTTCTTAAGCAACTCAATCAGGTTATCTGCACCATCAAAGCCAAGTTTCTTTTTAAGTTGATTAATGAAGCCTCTAAGCTAAGCAGGCAAAAATAAACTTAAACTGCTCAGCTAGGTATCATACAGCTTGAGTCGTGCCCAGTGCCCAGGCTGGCAATGATCATCATCAACCGTTGATTCGAAAAAGGGATCGAAAGAGTGACTTCATCTGGGCTGACTCAGAGGTCCACTTGATTCAAGTAATAATATTAATCTATATGGGAGTCCCCAAATATTAATAGATTGACAGGATTGGAGAGGACTGTAAATTGTCTAATAGATTATAGATTTTTTTTTTTTTTTTTTTTGAATATGCCAGGGGCGAAATAATATATTCATCACAAGTCAGAATAGGCCGTTACATACCCTTTCGCTGTCATTTAAGGGCATAGACAGACAAGAAGCTAGTGGTAGTACCCACAAGTGGTACGTACATATAGTCCTACTCATTACACAATCAATACGTAGAACTAGCGGATATCCTCCTTCGGTACTACTCCAGAGACGCTAAAGAGACATAGATTTCCTAATACTAGGAATTTATTGTAATTAGATAAAACTAAAAACATAGAGAGACTAGGCAAACAGCCCAGCCCAAATTGCCAGCCCACTAGGTCTAAAGGGAAAAGCTAAGAGCCAAAAATGATGGGCCCAAGCCCAATCACAGTTCACCACCTCCAGCAGAAGTGCAAACCCACCGCCGCCGTGCCCAGGTGACCCGCCGCCGCCCACATCCCAAGACTGCAACCACACCGTCATGACCCATCGCACCAAAACATCACCCCAGCCGCGTGCAAGAGTCCAGATCCAACCATAGTTGGAAGAAAAACCCGAGCAAACGGAGCAAGAAAATATCTTCGTCGATATGATCTGCCGCTGCCGCCGCATTCTGGAGCAAATTGGATCGGTCTCCAATCCACCCCCGACGCCAATCACCACCCTTGCGACGATGCCCAGACCCACCTTGCCACCCAGAAGCTTCGAACCAGATTGAGAGCAACCCACCACAATTATCTCCAAACCATCAATCCCAGAGGCCAGGGCAAATGAAATACCTGTCCGGCAGCAAAACTCCCGGCAACACGGTGACACCGGCGCTACCAGCGGTCGCCGCCGGACAGGATCGTTTAGGTGACGAATTCGCTCTCTCGCGGCGCAAGGCTAGAGAGACTAGGGTTTTTAGTGGTTAATAGATTATAGATATAGTACGTGGTGAGGACTGTAATATGCCCACTTATTACGTACATTGCTACAGGCTTATATACCATGAACAAAGTTAATTAATTCTCTATCAACTTAACAACTACGAGGCACCCATGCATAATAATGGCAAAATATAGCCAAACATAGATTTGAAGTCTAGCAAATATCAAACATAGCATGCCACAATGTGGTCAAACATAGTCATAGAGAAATGAAAATTAGAAGTCTGCCAAAATGCCAAATAAACTAAAGGTCTGCAATTAATGTCATTAAATAGTATTAACTAGCCAGAAGTAATCATCAGCTGCTTCAAAAGTTCAAATGGTCATTCATTAATTCCTCCATATATATAGCTGGTGCTGTGCACCTGATCGAGTTAAGATAGAATGAAAAAAAAATTATTGTCAATTAGAAAGCAAACAAAGTTTTTGGGCATGTGAGCTATCTAGAGTTTACAAGTTTACAAATGAACATTAGTCAAGTTTACAAATGCATACATCCTGGTCTGAGTCAGTAGTAGGTCTGGCTTCAGTAGCTCGAAATGGAAATGGGGTTGTGATCGGGGGTTCACATCTTTCTGTTTCTGCTCCGTCTTTGATCTATGCTGAAGCTATGGCTGCTAGCTTATGTGTCTATGTGGCTCATAAATTAGTATCTCTTTATCCTACGTACTGGTGTTTCCTTTCTACATGAATTGGATTCACTCCATCTTGCCCAACTCCTAAACGACTTCACTCTATCTTCAAATTGGTCAGTGTCACCTCTGATAGATCAAGTTCGAGATTGGACAGTTGCTTTACCCTCGTCAAGTTGGTTATCAACCAGCAGATCGATCGGCAAATCAGGCAGCTCGTCATCTGGCCTATTTAGCTCGCAGGGGGATGTGTCCGGATGATTGGATCAATTATCCTCCTTCCTCCTTATTTCATATCCTCCTTTCTGACGTTGTTTAGTCAGTCTTTAGTTTCATTTCAGTTGGTTTTCTTTTAGCAAGTTCTTTGCTCTGTAATTTGCTGCCAGTTCCTTGGCTATGTTTTAATGCACTTCTTCTTGTCAAAACAAAAAGTTTACAAATGCACATACAAATATACGTAGTGAGATCCATATTGAAAAATTATGTATCATGACATGTAAACTTCTTATCACCCATAAAGTAATTAATTGAAGTTAAAATCATCTGTTCCACTTTGAGCTGGCTTATATATATATATGACAAGTAAATAAAGAGATTATTAAGTAAAAGATAAAGATATATAGGTCGTATTCAATGGTTAAAGTCTCTGAACTGTCTAGGCATGGACTCATGGAAATAACAAGAAAGAGAGAGTGTTGCACTTTGTTGTGATTAACAATTTTCTGCTTGCTATTAAAATAGTTGTACATATAGATTTACAATGAAGCATCTAAATCTCTAATACTTAAGATTTTCTAGGAATTGCTTGAAATGGATACTGATCATCAAGGTTCTAAAAATTGGCCTAGGCGCATCAAAACTGTTCCGATTCTTCCCTAGTCGAGTGAGTTGGGCGCTGGGAGTAAAGTCGGCCGCCTAGGCGGCCTAGGCGGGGCTAAGCGGGATCTGGGCGGTCGGCGCCTAGGAGCTTTCTCTTCTTTTTTTTTTTTTAAAAAAAAATCTCTTAAACCCAAATCAAAACCAAAACGCGACGAAATATGGAAATAGGGTTTCATTTTCTGGGTTCAAAATCAAAACGCGAACCCCGCTCCATCGCTCCCTCGATCAGTCGATTCTCAGACTCTCAGTCTCTCTCCGAGTCTCCGGCCAGCTCTCTAGCTCTCCAGCTCACCGGTAAACTGGACTTCCAGCTCTCTTTCTAGGTTTTTGTCTTTCAAAGTTTCAATCGAATTTCTGGGTTTCAATCTCACAATTTCTGGGTTCACACTTTTCAGGGCTTTCTGGGTTCGATTTCTGGCTTCAAGGCTTCAAGCTCGGTGATTCTTCAACCTCGAAGCTTGGTGATTCTTCAAGCTCAATTTCTGGGTTCGATTTCTGGGTTCAAGGCTTCAAGCTCGGTGATTCTTCAACCTCGAAGCTTTGGTGATTCTTCATGCTCAATTTATGGGTTCAAACTTCAAACTCGGTGATTCTTGAAGCTCGATTTCTGGGTTTTGGATTCGGTGATTGATTCTGCAATCTCGGTGATTCTTCAATACATTGTGAGTCTTGTTAAGTTGCTGGAATGTTGGGTATTGAGTCATTGTCTCAAAGTATCAAACTATGAATGTTATAAACTTACAATTTAATTGTTCTGTACGTATTTTGGTGATTCTTCGAGCTGTTTGAATGTTTTGTACTTGTGTATCTCATTCTCAAGTTTTGGATTTTGGTGTTTCTGATTCATGATTGTTGGAGGCTTGGAGTTGTGTTGGACTTTGCTTACTGAGTTACTGTATTGTTTTGAGATAATGATATTTGGCCTCTGTTTTGGGAATTGAATTAATTGATTAATTGAATTGCAGCTTGTTTTGGCCTCTGTGAATGACTTAATGGGAATTGAATCAATTGATTAATTGAATTGCATCGTTACTGCCTATGCTCAGTTTTTAATTATGCTTTGTTATGGACTTTTTGAGTTTTTGGTAATTCATTTAACTTTTGAATTAGGCTCTGTTTTGGTTAACTGAATTGCATATATAGGTTGATTGGTTGTTGAATGTTGAATACTCTTTTTACTTATTTAGGGCAATGGTGGGTACTACATCTTCCTCAGCATCTAATGCAATGTCGGAGATGGGTTCATCATTGAAGCGTGGTTCGGGTGATATTGGATGGGAATATGCGGAGTTGGCGGAGTTGGCGGATGCTTCAAACTTGGATAGGTTGAAGTGTAAGTTGTGTGGGAAATTAGTGAGTGGTGGGATATATCGAATGAATCAACATATTGCCCACATCAAGGGAAATGTGGCTCCTTGTAAAAAGTCTTCGGATGAGGATAAAGCCAAATGCAAGAATGCTATTGAAGAGGCAAAGTCTAAGAAGAAACAAAAGAGTAGACATGAAGCAGAAGTGAGGCAAGAAGTCATTCTTGAAGGAGATGAAGACAATGAAGCGAGTCAAGGGACAAGAAGAATGCCGCATACTCTTAGGCCTATGGACCGTTTTGCATCCCCCATCGATCCGGATTCTTCATTGGATGGAAGTAGGAAGATGAGGCAACAAAATATCAATGATGCACTTTTCAAGCAAAGAACACATAGTGTGCATCAATACTTGGCTAGATGGGTGTATGAAGCCGGGATTCCTTTTCATGTCGTTGATAGTGATAGCTTCAAGAGGTTTGTCGAAGCGGTTGGTCAATTTGGCCCGGGTTACCGACCTCCAAGCCAATACCAATTAAGGGAGCCATTATTGAAGGAAGAGGTAGAGAGAACTAAAAGTTCATTGAAGAAGCAAGAAGAAGAGTGGGCTTTGAATGGTTGCTCTATTATGACCGATGCTTGGAGCGACCGGAAAAGAAGAAGTATCATGAATTTGTGTGTCAATTGTGCGGAAGGCACAACTTTTCTTTCTTCTAAGGAAGCATCGGATGAGGCACACACCAGGACGTATATTTTTGAATATGTGGACAAGTGCATTGAAGATGTTGGGCCACAAAATGTGGTTCAAGTGGTGACGGACAATGCTTCAAATAATATGGCGGCGGGAGATTTGATGAAGTTGAAGAGGCCAAACATATTTTGGACTTCAAGTGCAACTCACACCTTGAATCTTATGCTTCAAGGAATTGGAAACCAACCTAGATTCAAATGAGTGATTGAGAAGGCAAAGAGCTTCACCATCTATATTTATGCACATCACAAGACTTTGGCATTGATGAGGAAGTTTACAAAGAAAAGAGATATAGTGACGCCGGGAGTCACTAGATTTGCAACCGCTTTCCTCACTTTGCAAAGCTTGATGGAGAAGAAGAATGAGTTGAGAGCTATGATTACTAGTGATGAATGGAATGAAAGCAAGCATGCAAAGAGTGTAAAGGGGAAGGCGGCGGTGAATATTGCTTTGAGTGCTTCTTTTTTGAATGGGGTAAGTCTTTGCTTGAAAGTGTTTGCCCCTTTAGTCAAGATGCTTCGCCTTGTTGATGGGGATAGAAAGCCATCAATGAGCTTTGTGTATGGAGAACTACTTAGAGCCAAAGAGGAGATTAAAATGGCATTCAAAGATCAAGAAGCTCACTATCGTCCAATCCTTGACATTGTTGATGGAAAAGTCCGTGATCGACTTGATAGTCCATTGCATTTAGCGGGTTACCTCTTGAACCCTTACTACACTTATGCCAATCCAAGCATTGAGAATGATAATGTGGTCATGGATGGGTTCTTCACTTGTGTTGAGGTATTCTTTCCCGATGACATTCAAACTCAAAGTTTGGTGACAAATGTAGAATTGCACAAGTATTTGAAGAAAGAGGGTGGATTTGGAAGAGGTTTGGCTAAGGTGGGATGCGCACAAAATGATGACACTTATAATCCGGGTAAGAAATACCAACTTATTTTTTTATATAGCCAATTGTTATGGTTTTGTTTGTTTTGCTTTTGGAGTTTGGCTAATTCATAATTGTTGTTGTTTTGTTTATGTTTTTTTTTAGTTTTGTGGTGGAATATTTATGGAAACCTTGTACCAAAATTGCAAAGTATGGCTAAAAGGATACTTTCATTGACCACAAGCTCATCCGGATGTGAGAGAAATTGGAGCGCTTTTGAGGGGGTAAATACTTATTTAGTTATGTATTTTTGTAAGTTTATAAGCAAGTAGTAATGTAGTTTACTAATTATTTAGAAACTCATAATATACTTTTTTTTTTCTTTATGTAGATCCATACAAAGAAAAGGAATAGACTAGATACAACGAGGTTAAACAATTTAGTCTATGTCCCATTCAATGCCAAGATCATCAACAAGAAGAGAAGAATGAAAGAGAAGAATGTGGATGTATACTTGCTAGTGAAGCTACTATGGCCTAAGGATGGATTGTGGATGGTGGTGATGAAGATGTTGAGTCCGATCTTACTAGTGAAATAGTTGGAGAGGGATCGGGATTGGGACTGGATAGTAGTTTAGAGCCTAGGAGAAGTTGTAGACTTCAAGAAATTAGAGAACTTCATGAGGAGGATTTTGTATCGGATGAAGAGGAAGAAGATGAGATGGATTTTGAGTTTGAGTCCGATGAGGAGGGAGTACTAGAGGGATATGGAGAAGAAGAATTTGAGGATTAGGCTTGGAAGAATCAAATTTGCAATTTTTTTTATTTCTAAGAACTCATTATCTCATTGTTGTTGAACATTTTATCTATATTTTGAGTATTTTTACTATTTTCAAACATTATAATACCTTTTATATTTTTATTTATATAATTATATGTTATAAAAATAAAAATAAAATTAAAAAAAAAAAAAAAAAAACCGCCTAGTCCCCGCCTAGGCTCCAGCCTAGGCCCCTAGGCGCTAGTCCCCGGCCTTCAGCCCGACTAGCGCCTAGCGTTTTTTAGAACTTTGCTGATCATCCAACATCCAGAAACTTATATAAAGGACAACTTGAAAATATTCATGTAAATATTTATATGTACACATCTCATAAACCAGAAACTGTACTTCAAATTGAAATCATTTTGTTCCAATTTTACAAGACCAGGCTTGTAAAATTATATATCAGGAACAACCAAGTATATAAACAAACAAGACATGTCATAGAAAACAATATATAATTGAAAAGATACTGTAACTTTAATTGAACTAAATTGGAATCATTTTACTTCAATTGGCAGGCAAAAAAGATTTGTAAGACTATGTATCTTCATGTAAACAAGAAACAAGAAAAGAAAGAAGTCACAGATAAAACCAATTCCCAGCAATAGGTGAAAACCCAAAAATACATACCTAATATTCATCACGTTCGGAGGCGTTGTACCTGGCACTGTTGTAGTCACCACCATCATCCGAGTCAGAGTCATCACTAGAATGCTCGCGAGGAATAACGTGGCGTTCATAATAATCATAGGAATCTTCAGAACTAGCCCTCGCTTCATTATAGAATTCAGGGTGCTCATCTTCATCTGAATGAGCAACACAAGCATAAGATTCCAGAAGAGTCTTATTCTTCATACATATAGTTTTACAATAAGAAGAAACTAAAGTTTTGTTTTACCAAAAGAGTCTTCCTTGCTTTCTTTTCTGGGAGAGGCTTCCTTGCTTTCCCAAGGAAGCCTCTCCCGGCAGTGAAAGCAAAGAAGCCTCTTCTGGACTCTTTCTTGCCGGCAGCAGATCCTAACCATGGCCTCTTGCATCTGGATCTGCTGCCGGCAAGGAAGCCTCTCCCGGCAGTGAAAGCAAAGAAGCCTCTCCTGGAAGTGAAAGCAAGGAAGCCTCTCTCGGAAAAGAAAGCAAGGAAGACTCTCTCGGAAAAGAAAGCAATGAAGACTCTTTTGGTAAAACAAAACTTTAGTTTCTTCTTATTGTAAAACTATATGTATGAAGAATAGGACTCTTCTAGAATCTTATGCTTGTGTTGCTCATTCAGATGAAGATGAGCACCCTAAATTCTATAATGAAGTGAGGGCTAGTTCTGAAGATTCTTATGATTATTCTGAACGCACGTCATTCCTCGCGAGCGTTCTAGTGATCCATAAAGTAATTATGTATCATGACATGTAAGGAAGCCTCTCCCGTAAAAGAACGCAAGGAAGCCTCTTTGCATATGGATCTGCTGCTTTCACTTCCGAGAGAGGCTTTCTTTTCTCTCTCTCTCTCTCTCTCGATAAACAAAAACTACAAACCAACAATTTATCTCTCTTTGGTTTGAACATCTACGGAAGGAAAAACAAGAAAGAAATAAAATTAAAAAAAACTAGTTATAAGGGCAGATCTGTAAATACCTGAAGAAGCATCTGGGAAACCAGTAGGTTTTGGTGAGCTTCCTGTATGGTAAAACAAAGGGCTAGTTAGATATGGTAAAACTGGGGCGAGCTAGTTTTGTTTTTTGAAAAATATGGGAACGAGCTGGTTAGATCTAGTAAAAATGTGGGCATAGCTGGTAGCTAAAAGAAAGGTGATTACCTGAAGCATCATCAACATGTACGTGCTTTGCCCTTGGGTTTCTTCAATGGCATAGAGGACTCATCAAGGGACGGAGAGGAGGGACGCTTGTTTTCCATGGAAAATTGTTGAAGATAAGACTTGCTGAGTGTGACTAGAGCTAGAAATGACTCTCTGGGAGGAAAGCTGTCTAATAAACTGAGAGATCTTTTCTGGGTCTTTAAGCTTAATAAACTGAGAGATCTTTTCTGGGTCCCTAAGCTATCTTAAATTACTCTACTACCCTAACATTTCTATTTCACCCCCTAAGCTATCTTAAATTACTCTACTACCCTAACATTTCTATATATTTCACCCCAGTATCCTATTTGGGCAATTTCGTCTCTTCCTCCCTGCCCCCACTCTCTACCTGCCACGTCACGACCTTCTACACTAGTTGGTTCCCTCCACCATTCTTGCAAAATGACGGAAGTACCCTCGCACAAGTCATAGTGGAACATTCTAGAACCCGAAATCATGAAATAGCAACACTATTCTCTTAGTCTCTTAGGAGGATACTTTGGTAATTTAACTTTTTAAACCTAAAAGTTCTCTTTTTACCATTTTCCGGTTTCTTTCGCAGTCAAAGTTACTATAATAGTTTAATATCAATCTTTTAACTTGATATACTAGTTATTATTGTACATATGCCACCAAAAGAAGAAAAAAAGAAAGTTTCTATACATCGTTAACAATTTGAAAACCAAAAAGAGGAAAAAGAAAATTGAAAGTAAATTTAGTCTTATAATTATTATTTCGTCGGACACACTACAAAGTCATTCAAATTCGATCGTTGATAGTAACTCAGGATTAATGACAGACCTATGTTAGGGCCCCTGCCAATGTTTGAGTTATTTGAGTTCTATATCAGGTTTGTATAAAAGCTTACTTAATCAATGTATACCATATTAAACCCTCCCTATATTTAATCTTTACTTCTCTATTCATAGATCTATATATGCTACGCTGAACCAGCGGCGTATCTACTCAGTGGTGCAGTCCAACCCAAAATTCACTACAAGCTAGTGCATTACCATATGTCAAATCTATTAATTGTTTCATGTTGCGTTCTTGGCTAAGGACCTTGATTTTTAATCCTGGTAACCCCATTTCAAAACTTGGTACCCTTTCATTGGACTGCATTATTGATTTTTTTTTATTTTCAATTTTACTTCCTTTTGATTGTTGGGTTCCTTGTTTTTTTTCCTTTCTGTTTTACTTCATATTTTGTTTAACTGTTTTCTTTTCTATTTAGATATAACTCGTACCATACAACATGTTCTATAGTTTTTTCCCCAAAATATTATTTTTGCCAGTACGAAAAGAGAAGCAACAAAATTAGCTCCACTTTCACAACACTTCTTATTATGGTCAACCTCGTTTTCTCTTCTGATTCAATAAGAAAAAAAAATTAGTAGTAAAACTAGTTGATGTTAGTCGTATTTTGTTTAGCTATTATTATTGATTTTTTTTCTTTTCAGTTTTACTTCCTTTTGACTGTTGGGTTCCTCTTTTTTTTCTTTTCTTTCTGTTTTACTTCATATTTTATTTAACTATTTTCTTTTTTGTTTAGATATAACTTGTACCATACAACATGTTTTATATTTTTTACCCCAAAATATTATTTCTGCCGGTACGAAAAGAGAAGCAACAAAATTAACTCTACTTTCAGACACTGCTTATTATTGTCAACCTCTTCTTCGCTTATTATTCAATAAGAAAAAGATTGGTAGTATAGCTACAGTCATATTTTGTTTAACTATTTTCTTTTCTGTTTAGATACAACTCATACCACACAACATGTTTTATATTTTTTTCCCCAAAATATTATTTCTCCCTGTACAAAAAGAGAAGAAACAAAATTAGCTCTACTTTCACGACTCTTCTCATTCTTGCCAACCTCTTTTTCTCTTCTTATTCAATAAGAAAAGCTTATTCAATAAGAAAAGGATTTGTGTTATAGCTTTTGACGTTAGTTTCGACAAAGTTCTTCTCTCCTATTTTTTTTTATTGAATAAAAAAAATGCTTCTATATAATATTTCTTTTCCAGTAACTTATTTAGTATTAGTTTTGGTTAGATTCTTTCTTATCATTGCCCTCTCAATGAAGTATATGTATGTATACTATAGTTAAATATTTTCAAGTTATATATATATATATATCCTATCCAGAGCGAGGCCTCGCTCTGAAATTAAAGTGTGAGGTTGGAGTTTAGGGTCACTTTTCAGTCGCATATCCACATCTCGACCGTTCAGTTTTTAGGTACTAATGTATAGATCATCTCTGCAAAATTTCAGCTAAATTGATAGTCGTTAAGGCATTGATAACTGCCTTAAAGCTAGTACGGTTCAGGTTTGACAGATTCAGTTCGTCCACTGGTTTAAGCGAGTTAGATACCTTAAAGATCATCAATTTGGCTGAAATTTTGCAGAGATGATCTATACATCAATACCTAAAAACTGAACGGTCGACATGTGAATATGCGACCGAAAAGTGACCCTAAACTCCAATCTCGCACTTTAATTTCAGAGCGAGGTCTCGCTATATATATATATATATATATATATATATATATATATATATATATATATATATATATCACTTAAAAAAAATTCCAGTGGCCACAGCACAACATTTTGAAAAGTCAAATTGTCGTAGCAAAAGACCAATGGCGACAGCTAGACAACGGCAAAATCGTTATTGTCGTCGAGGGCGCCGCCATTGCTATTTGCCACGGCGATTACACCAAACGATCATAAATTTTTAGATGAAAATTGCAAAAATAATCTACTTATAAAGACCTAAAAACTGAACGATAAAGATACTAGAAAAGTTGGTCTAAAACATAGTTAGCTTCTTAATTGAATCTAACCGTAAGCTTCTTATGGCCATGAACTGTCCA